>NW_018405747.1:936419-1150272 GCF_002113885.1 Mizuhopecten yessoensis
TTGAGTTTGATGCCAAATTTCATTTGATATGTTTTTTTCAAGACAATAGTAAGGCTTACAATTTTACAAAATTAAGGAATTGGGAATAGACATTTATGTATTTGATACATAACATGGTCAGGTAATTAACTATCAAGTTTGTAAAAATGATTGACCTTGAATGACTTCCAAGGTCACAGAGTTCATATATGTAAAAGTATTGAAACCACTTTTTCTGAATAACCAATTATTCCAGGGTAGCGATGTTTGGCAAGAAGCATGCTTGAATGAGGGGTTTTAAAGTGTGTGCAAATGAATGACCTTGACCAACTCTAAATATAATTTCAAAAGTGAAAGTCAAAAACCGTTTTTAATTTTTGTGCGATTTTGAAGTGTTCTCAGGACTCTCAGTACTTTGATTTATATTAAGACATCTACACGCTGGTAATACGACATCAATTACTACGCACTCTCAATCTTCAAAGTATGAATAGTTTACATCTCTACAGCAGTGGGTATCATCAGCCTTTCTTTTGCATGGTAAATCGAACCGATATAGACAAAAAGCTAGTTTCAATTCATCATCCTGATGTACATAGTTTAAGGACTATATGACTTTTACGGACTACCTTCGTATACAACAAAACCCATTGGCTGCCGTCATTTCGCACTCCGGGAATCCCCCACTACTCAGTCAGCTACTGTAGACTTGCACAAGTCATTATTAGAAGGCCAAATCAGTCCTTACAGTGAAAAGCCCGTCAAATTGGTAGCCAACAATTTCTAGTTATTATAAGTATTGTATTGTGTTGTCAGGTACAGACACCATACCGGTGGTCTGAAGCGGTCACAGAGATACGCACAGCAGTCCAACCCATCTCAGTACAAAGAGTTCACCAAGTCCTTCCGGCCCAGCACCATTCTCACCTCAATACAGGTGTCCGATAAAAGGGTATGTATGCTTCACCTTATGTAAGATGTATGATGATCAGTTAGTATGTTCCACCTATATATAGGCATCTGATCAAAATATAAGTAAGTCTTACATTTATACAGATTACGGATTTCATACCTTTATAAACACTTGAAAACATGTCAGATAAAAAGTTAGGTATGTCTCACATTTATACAGATTACAGATTTCTCACCTTTATAAACACCTGAAATATGTCAGATAAAACGTTACGTATGTCTCACATTTATACAGATTACGGATTTCTCACCTTTATTAACACCTGAAATAGAAAACATTTCACCCTTCCTGGATGTCTTACAAAAACATGTACCAGACTAATGTCTGTGATACATGATTGTATGAATCTTGATCTCATTATCCACCTTGTCCCCAGAATGTCCTGGTCCTGGCAGCCTACAAGGGATTGTCATTGGTTGACCTGGTAGGTGGTAGACTATTGGCTGAACACTCGTTACCATGCCTACCGACAGCACCAACTGTGGCAGGGGACTTTGACAATGATGGTCTTACGGACTTCATAGTAACCTGTAAGATGGGGTAAGTGGACTTGTATTGGTAATGAAGAAAAGATGTGTACTGTATAAATTTCCGCAGAGTTTTGAATGACCATTAACGAACTAGGTGTGGATTTGCTTTACATATTTTGTAATATAATTTATCTCACTATTGCTAAGAGCTTCATGATTTCTAAAGTAAAATTTTCAGATTAGATTTAGTACATTACAATGTTGTAGTGATACCATGACTAGTAAGTATGCTAACCTAAAGCCTGTCGTTGTAGGTACCTGGGGTTCACACTTCACCACCACACCAACCATACGTACACCATCCTGTATGCCATTGCTGTATTCTTCACCATCCTCCTCCTCTCCTGGTTCTGTACCCCAGAGAATAACTATGACGAGGAAGATGATGACCACCTAGAACTACCCAATTATGACTGAACTAACGGGGAACATGTCGGCTATGAACCGAAAATTAACCACATCAGAAATAGATGAAAAAATGGCACATAATGGAAGATATAAGGAAGAGTGGAACTATCAACAGTCCTGATTGGAAAACAAAGAAAGTGACTAATAACAAACAAGTTATTTATCAATGTTTGATAACATAACCATTAAGCTTCAGTGCAGCAGCACAGCCTAGTTTAGAGCTGAGAATGTAGGCTCACCACATACCTTATATTGGAAAGACAGCAAGAAAAATGGTTTGTGCTGATGTACTGCCGATGTCAAATGGGGCAAAGGGTAAAGATTTCATAGTTTAGGAGCCATATAGTTGCATATTCAATGGCCAAATATCTCATTTAACAGCAATTACTAAAACGTGTAGTATTGTATTGTGCTAGCAGGCACCCATCCAGCCACTGGTCATGCTAGACGTTGCTGAACAAGTGAGGAAGACCAAGGGTCATACTGCATCGTTGGAAAGTAAACTTGCCAATAAGGCAGTATTTTCCCCTCTTATTCCTAGGCTGTTACACTACTCCTCCTCCGAGGTGTCTTATCCTGAGACTTATATTGGGAATCCTGTGGGTCCTCCCTTTGAACTAATGCAGCTTCCCTAAACACTGGGAACTGGTCTTGCAATGTACCTTAGGATCCCACCGCTGCCACCAAATGTAGGGTGCCCGTGGGCATCCATGGAGCCACTGACCAATCCCTACATTGCTGAAAAAGGCAGGGAATCACATCGTTGGAAAGTTAGCTTGCCAGTAAGTCAGTATTTTCCTCTCTTATTCCTAGGTTGTTATAGTTCTACAGCACAGTACATATGCTTGTGTGTTCACTCACCCATTTTTTTTTTATTTAAGTGCTGAGTAGTGTTGTATGGTTGTGCGTTTTAGTACTAACGGAATATCTTATGAATGTAGTTTGTGAGAGCTTTCCTGTCTGATGAAGTGTATGTCTAATGAAGTGTGAAGTTGTGAGTGTATGCCTAATCAGGTGTAAATGGTGGGCGAGTTCCTGTCTGATGTAATCGGAGTAGTTGTGGTTGATGTAGGAGTCCAGTTAGTGTAGTGTAGTTATTTATGCATGATGAATGTGTCTGGTTTGTGTCAAGTTCCACTGTCTGAGAGTTGCTTGTAGTTCGTGAGTGAGCAAAGTCTATGATAAACACTTTATTCTGTGACCAAGTGAGGCATTTTCCAGTTTTCAAGCAAACTTCGTACAAACTTAAAAAGTTCTTGCAAATCCAGAAAATGAAAAAGAGGTGATGCAATCTCAATCTGGCAGTATTTTAAAAGTGTAAAGTGTCATGAAGAAACGGTCATGGCCTCGCAAGCATTTAACTTACGAGCAATACAGGCCTTTTGGAATCTTTCCTGTTACTTTCGATGTTTTCTTGGTTACGGTTTTTGTGTTAATTCGAACTGTTATTGGTATTTCAGTACACGTAGAAATAATCCATGGAGTGCATGCAGGATCAAACACCTATTCTCATAATATCAAATTCCATAATTTTAATGGTTATCTGAGGTATATGTACATGTATACCAGAATGTTTGCTGTTAATGAATGAATCTTGTACTTGATGAGTGAAATTTTGCAATAAAAGATGTTTTAATAAAAAAAAAAAATCAACTGATTTTGTTTCTTTCTTTGTTATCAGAACACAGATAGGACATTTGTTTACCTTTGTTGCTGTACATTGTATAGGATAATGTACATCAACATCTGATATTTTCCTGTAGCTGTTGATTATCAGCCAGTTGTTCACTATTGTGTAGTTTTCCAATAGTAGGCAGTCACTGTCCTTCAGTTGGCAGTACATGTAGACCCTAATAATCAGGCTATCATTTTTTCTCTCTTACAATTTAAACTATCATAATCACCCATCTCCTGTACATGAAGTAGAGTAGAGATGTAATATAAAATAAAGAAGAATCAAAGATACATGAATATCATTATAAAATCATTTATTGATACCTTCTACACGTAACAGTCTGTTTAAACTTATTCATAACAGGTTTTACAACAAAATGGACATCTCAATGTCACATGACAGCCTTCTATCACATGATTAGGTGTACAAAATCACATTCATTTCATATCAAACAAAATTACCACCATAAAAAGCACCATTTAATATGTACTAACTACGTTCTAATACAAGATTCTGTATAATGGACTATCCTCCAACCTAAACAGGACAGTGCAGCCATTGAACATGTACCTGGTCAAATGCTTCACTTTGTGTTTGGATCCAGACTAACCAGGCTACCCTTACACACAGTCAAAACATAGACACTTAAATGATAAAAACAGTGAGAAAATAGGTCCATGTTTAACAAAGACATTAGTTATATCTCCATGTTATGATCATCAGTGCCTGTTGTTTATGTAACACTACTCCACAAGTACACCCCAACACACTGGCTGTTATCATAAATCATTCAGTTGTATGTTTTAATATCTTGTCTTTTACAAAACTTTCCATTACCTCAGTTTTTTTAGTTTTATGTATATATACCATCATCTTATCACACAAGACGTTATTTTTAATTTACAAGTATTATTTAAATACAGGGTTTTTTGAAACATCAGGAGGAGGAAATGTGAACACATGTTTGTCTTTAATGTAGGGGGGAAGAAATGTGAACTCATGTTTGTCTTAAAAGTAAGGAGGAAATGTGAACACTTGTTTGTCTTAAATGTAAGGAAGAAGAAATGTGAACACTTGTCTGTCTTAAATGTCTGTTATCTACAACTGAAGAGTAAGACACAGGAAAGGGGAATATGTATCCTATTATGTAATACGCAAAAGGGGAAATATGTATTACACTGGTCTCAACACATTTTACACAATATTTATGTGAGTAGTTCTTATTTTGATGTTCTTGCTTACTTAATAGACGTTGCCAAACCTAACTGCCATCTCTAGAGGAAAATGTGCACCAATCCCACCCAAGAAGTCTGTGTGAGATCACGACATATCCAAACACAATCCCCAGGTGGACATCAGTAACAATTCCACCCAGAGACAAACTGCCACCATCTCCTATTAGACTGTACCAGTACTACAAAGCTACCAGCATGCTTATACAGATACTTATCAACAAGTTCTGCTTTTTCTATGTCAGAAGTAACAAAAGAAGGACAGCAACATGCAAACTTATTTATACACATTTTTTAGCCTTACTTTAGAACTATAAACACTGTTTTTTTTTTTAAATATAGATAACAATACATATTAAATGCTACCAAAAGTGAAAATGTAAATATTCTCACATGGCATACAGTTTCAGACTTTTTTTAAAGAGAAAAAAGTTGCTGAGGATAGGGAATTATCATGTTTGCTGGTAATTTATTCCGAAGTTAAACTTATTGGGTGATCTGTTCTATGAGACAGGAAGTAAGCAATAAAATTACCTGCCAAAATCAGCTAGATAAATCTGTACTCTCCTAATAAACAACCTCTACAGCCTTTTTAGGAACTCACTCCTAGATCTACAGCCAGTGTATTGGGGATGTGTACCAACAATATCAGTCACATGGTTTAGTGACCTTGTATCAACAACCAGTTTTATACATTTCACAATCCTTTAACATTCCTGTTTAATTAACACATTTTGTGATTTTTGAAATAGAAAAAAAAAATATTGCTATAAAACTAAATCAGCATGACAGCTTCACATACATATAGTGTTCATGATGTAGCAAGTAAGTTCAGTAGTCAAATGGGAATTAAACATTTATACTTATGGATATGTAATCGATGAATTCATTTTTTTCACAATTAGGAATGAAAAATCAATATCAGGAATGACTTAGTACTCATTCATAAACAGAGCAGATCACACAACTCTTCTAAAACACAACCAAGAGCTGTTCTTCTACAGGCCCTGTTATCATAGTGGAGAGCAAGCCCACTATCGTTTATCCTGATGGTTAGCAGTTTTTAACTCATTTACCACTGAAGACACATTTTAACTCCTCCAATTCAATGGTATTAATAGTTCATTATGAAATTTCAGGGGTGATTGAGTTAAACCCAAAACGTAGCCAAGATGACCAGTTCACATAGGCCAGATATTTTGTACTTTTGTAATTTAAATGAAGACGAAATTATCTGCTTCCTGATCTTTTAACAAACAAAAATTAATGTCTTTAAATCAAACCAAAGGAATGATTAAAACTTTAATAAACAGTTTGTTATATGATTAGCTAACAAATAACACAAAATATCGTACTTCACAATTGTAGTAGGACGAGGAATAGTGATATAAATAGTGCCGTCGCTGGGGCTCGAACCCGCGACCCTTGGCTCGAACGACCGATGCTCTACCGCTGAGCTATAGGGAAATTCCCTACAGCTGCACTTGGAAGGCAACCTAATTGATCCACATCTTTTACACAATTAAACAAGTCTCAGTTTGGTAATATAATTTTCATAATATAATACATCAATAACAAAGTGAAGAAATTGATTCACTGTGGAGCATAAAAAAATGGTGTAAAATGATTTATCATCTCGCAATTGAGATACAAAGTTACAATACAGGATTTCCCACGAGTCTGGTTAAAATATTCTGATTACATACACTTAGGTATTCTTATACCTACTTAACGACTGACTGGTGAGCGAATACTACATACCTGGCCGAGGCCAGGGTTATTTCTTGGGGTATACTTTACCAGTAAGTACTTTGTTGATGTGTACAAGGTAACACTCAAAGCAAACAAGGAAACATCATAAACAGTTGTATTACATGTTTCATTGTCAATACAAGCAAAGTCCACAGTGTATTTCTAAGTAGACCACGCTATAATTCCTCTTTCTCGCATACGATAAACCAACTACACACGGTTAGGAAAATTGAGTTATCCATTACTTCCTTTTTATAGGAAAAAGTTCTGATAATAGGCTACTCGGATACAGAAATCTCCAGTGTAAAACTCATCAGAAACCAGCTGATAAGTCAAAGCACCTGACAGAATTTTGAAATGATATGCAACAATAATTCCACAAAAGTGGATTAGTCGCCTGCCCCACTGGCGGCCGCGTTGATTTTAAGATTTAAGCCAGAATTGAACTTGAGTTGGTGATCGATACTTTAGGTATGTGTAAATTACTAGACAATTTCATGAAATCAAAACATTCCTTAAAGAATCATCACATGAAAACATATGTGCCAATGCCAACAGCGATAATTGAGTGATTCCTATAATTGTCACAATTGCTTTGCAGAAAAACATTCTCTTATAAAATCAAATTCTTCACGTAGAAATAAATGTTTTGCATGGTTAACTTACTGTATTGTAATTCAACACAATTTTGTAAAAATAAATCTCACAACTCTTTTTCAAGCAAGTACATGATGAATATGGAATGCCAATCACAGATAAAACATTAAAACAGTGATTTAGAAATATTAGGAGATTCTAGATAGCTTCCGATAAAGCCTGGATAACTCGAAACTGCACTATGGTTGGTGTGACTTGTGATGTGATATACCAGGATTTATACATTCACAACTTTTAACACAGATTTTTTATGAATATAATATGTAGTGAAATAATATTGTTCAGGATTACAACATTCCCTGTAGCACATGCAAGACGAGTCGTTACTATTTTGTCTGAACATTTTCTTCAGGTTGGGAGGTAAAACTAATTGTCTGATGAAGGTGACAGTGTACATATCGTACTAGTCAACGAAACGTCACATAGAACATTTTATCACATAATGCACTGTGTTATCCAGTGAATATATTCATGTCATATTTATTTGCGTATTAACCCATGTAATATGACCTAGCAGCTCTATTATTGGTTGTAAGTTTCAATTGTTTCAATTGTGATGTCACGCCTAGGATAAGTAAATGACGTCACAGACTTACGCACTGGAGTCAAAAGGGCGTCTTTTTCCATTTCAAGGTTGCATGAAAATTGTAGTTTTACACGAATTAATGCCACAAATCTTGATTATGTGATAAAATGGAACTTACACTCGTTTTGATTTCTTATGATATTGATGAAACTCGTCACAAATTTTTCATTTTAGCCCACCAAAGGCTCGCTAAATTGAAAAATTCTTAGACTCGTTTCATAAATCTCATATGAAATGGAAACTCATGTAAGATCCTATATGTATTGGTTGTGTAAAAAATAACTTTTCATAATCGAGATGTTACCACTCAGACAGTGTAATGCTAGATAAGTAAAATGATATGTAAATGAGTGTAAAATAGAGGAAATAATAAATAAACGTGACTACCACATAACCTTTTGTGTGGTATTTAGTGATGCAGCCCATACATAAACGTTGCTGATAAATACTTCTCATACAATGAAAATCCATGGTAAATACAATCAATGTGTCTAACATGGAGGAATTCTTCATCAGATTATTTCCATCCATTGTAAAAGTAATCAAACAGGAAATGTTCAGGGAGTTTACAGGACTCTATACTAAAGTCACTACGGACACCTAGCATTAGTGGAAACCAAACAATCACACTGGAAACCAACAAGTTACTCTAAAGAAATTAACAATTTCGTTAAGTGGTTAACAACACTGACCAAAGGTCAATATGCAATATGAATCATTACAGAATGTCATAGGTAACTGGAGAAAATAACATAGATAAGGCTGACCCTGTTGTCTGATAAGGCAAAACCGACCAACCAAACTACTGTATAACAAGAGACAGCTGAAGGGAAATAATATTGTGGTCATTTCAAACATGTGAAATCAATGTTAACATTTCTAAATGTTTCCTGATTTATCCCATTTTATATGTAAAATCATAAAAAAAAAGAAAATGTGTCTTATTATACAGTTTTAGATGTCAAAGTAATAAGGCAAAATCTACCAACAAAACTCTTCTTCTCGGCATGATCAGGTCCATTATCATCACTAAAGTACTCTATATCCTGTGTCTTACTATCAATACACAGCTGTCTTACTGTCAAGAAACCGCTGTACCTTAACATTAACAGACCAGTACTTGTCAACACCGCTGTGTCTTAGTGGCAATATACTGCTGGGTCATTCAACACACTGCATTCAATGTAAACACAATTGTCTGTTAACACACCAGTCTTACTGTTGATGCACCGCCATCTTACCGCGACATATCACTTATTGTCAACATAACACTTACTGTTGATGCACCGCCATCTTACTGCAACATATCACTTACTGTCAACATAACACTGTCAACACCCCAGTCTTACTGTTGATGCACCGCCATCTTACCACGACATATCACTTACTGTCAACATATCACTTTCTGTCAACACATCAGTCTTACTGTTGATGCACCGCCATCTTACCGCGACATATCACTCACTGTCAACATAACACTTACTGTCAACACATCAGTCTTACTGTTGATGCACCGCCATCTTACCGCGACATATCACTCACTGTCAACATAACACTTACTGTCAACACATCAGTCTTACTGTTGATGCACCGCCATCTTACCGCGACATATCACTTATTGTCAACATAACACTTACTGTCAACACCTCAGTCTTACTGTTGATGCACCGCCATCTTACCGCGACATATCACTTATTGTCAACATAACACTTACTGTTGATGCCCCGCCATCTTACTGCAACATATCACTTACTGTCAACATAACACTTACTGTCAACATAACACTTACTGTCAACACCCCAGTCTTACTGTTGATGCCCCGCCATCTTACCGCGACATATCACTTATTGTCAACATAACACTTACTGTTGATGCACCGCCATCTTACCGCGACATATCACTTACTGTCAACACCTCAGTTTTACTGTTGATGCACCACCATCTTACCGCGACATATCACTTACTGTCAACACCTCAGTTTTACTGTTGATGCACCGCCATCTTACCGCGACATATCACTTACTGTCAACATAACACTTACTGTCAACACATCAGTCTTATTGGTGATGCACCACCATCTTACTGTGACATATAACTTACTGTCAGCACATCAGCTTGTTTTATTCTTGACACACAATGGTGTCTGTCAGAACACACAGTTGTGTTTTGCTGTTGACACATCACATACTGTTGACACACCACAGTCTTACTGTTGACAAATCATTTACTGTTGACATAGCACTTACGGTTGACACATTACTGTATCTAACTGTTGTAGTGACACAATGTGATTTTGATAGTGTATATCATGCATAGACAAATACTCTCCCAATTAGCAGTATGAATGGCCATACATTCAGGTAGGGAGTGTTTTGACAAAGGACAATCAGTGCTTGTACAGTATGGATTAACATTACAACAATCACTTGTTTAAAAGGAATGTGGTGTAAAAATCTGAAATAAAACATTCCGTGTAGAGATAAAAGATTCTTCTATAAAACTGATCTGAAGTAATACAATAATAACTATGTACATATCAACTAAACAACTGTACATCAAATCAACAATTCATGTAAATAATACACGAAAGAAAGTGTTTACAAGGTATTTAGTACCATATCACAAGTGGACATTTTATGACCTTAGAATCCTCTATAGCTGGACAAATCAAGGACATGCCACCTACCTTTTTCTAACCATTTACAAAGGTCATAAAATATCAAAAGTCATGTCACTGTCAAAAATGCCATTATATTACCACACACAAAAGCACTCCAACTATCCCGGGTGTATTGGGTTGTCTTTTTCTTGTTGGTCACACTATTTGTTTGATCATGCATGTCCTTTTGTTTATATGGCTGGGAGGTTTGATTGGTCAGTGGAGACTAAAACTAAACCAGTTCCACTGGAAGACTTTGGGTTGAAAGAACAAGTAAGAATTAACTCATTCACCCCTGAAATTTCATAATGAACTATTCCAACTTTTGATTCGGAAGAGATCATATGTGTCTTCAGGGGTGAATTAGTTAATGGCTTGAGGTTGAACGAACAATTCAGAATTGATGAATTGAGGTTAAACAAACAAATAAGAACTGATTGCTTGTTTTTGAACTGCTTCTACTTGATGAGTTTAGATTGAACTGGTTTTTAGTTAAATTGATTTGATGTACTGTCGTGAGTTGGAAGGGTTCTCCTTATACTCTGAACCTTTGGTTTGATGACTAAAGTAATGACAGTGAACTATATAGACTTGATGACCGAAGACTGTGAAAAAAACTATAGACTTGATAAAAAAAAGATAAGGCGTTAATGACAGAGATCATTGTGTAAGGTAATCAAGGCTCTACAGTGCAGTCATTGGTTAAGACACTAAATGTAAATCTCCGACTCTCAACATCATCACTACATACGAGGCAACTTAGACAGCTTTGATAGTGAAGTTTCCTGATAGTCCATACCTTTGAATTTAGCATTAAAATTCAGCAATTTAATTTCACGAAAAAATCGGGCTAGACCTTGTTCACAATGTTATTAAGAACACATTATTATAACACAGTCGCAGGCTTGAGTTTGATGCCAACTTCCATTTGATATGTTTTATCAAGACAACGATTATGCTAACAAAATTAAGGAATTGGGAACAGACATTTTCCTATTACATAGGTAAGGTTAGATGATTTGCAATATTTAATTAACACGGCAGGAATGAGCAGACCGTGGTCTACAGTGTCTGGTATATATATATGTCTGGTATAGGTCAAAGAAGTAATATAGACGGTGTCTGGTATACATATATATGCCTGGTATATATATATGTCTGGTATATATATATATGTCTGGTATATATATATGCCTGGTCTATATATATGTCTGGTATATATATATATATCTGGTATATATATATGCCTGGTATATATATATGTCTGGTATATATATATGCCTGGTATACATATATATGCCTCATTCACAGCTCTTCTATTATTTTGATAAACATGCATTGGAATTTCATTTCAACAAATAGCACTTTTAATACAACATTATTGTTTTTTACTTGACTTGTAATACCAATTCTGATCAGAATATGTACACAGTATCACACAGTAATAGAGAATCTTAACATACACATCTTTTAAACAGGAGCGAAGTTTCCATATCAGTGCATTACACCAAATCCATATTGGTACAAAAACAATCATGTACGAGAAAACAACATTATTGTGTACATACATGGTAGGTTTAAACGTATCAGCATTTCTGGCTTGGGAGATCCAAGCAATTTGTTCCCAAAGAGATAAAGTCATCTAACACATGAATAATTTACTGGAACTAACCTTAATTCTGAAGTATGTCAAATACTTCCTCAGGTAAACAGAATTCATGCAATGCACACATGTTTTTGATATCACCTCCCAAACTTCTTCACAGGTTAAGAAAGCGTCCTTTTGGAATGAAAAGAAGTAATGTTTGATGATCTATTTCTACAACAACAAAATGATCATGCATAACACTCATTATCGTCATTGTCTATTAAATCAGATTGGAGGCTAATATGTGGCTGCTGTTGAACACGTGACTTTGAACCTGAGCTATCAGAGATGACATGCATGTCTGTAACACTCCGTGGCAAGCTAGCATTTCCCTGTCCAGATATCAGTACTGGAGGTATTTCCCTCGTTGGGGACTCACAGAATGCAGCATTTACACAGCCTGAGGAAGTGTTGAACTCTCCTGACCTGAAGAGTGTGTTACTGTCCCCACAGAGAGCCTCACGGGAAGTTCCTGGGTTCTCCTCACACATACGACTCTGTCCAGTCTCCCTGGGAGACCACGAATTCCGGCTGGCTCTGTCCCCCTTTTCTGATCTTACAGGGTCCAGATCCCTGTCGAAGTGGAAGGGGCGCAGTGCCTGGGAGCCTGCTACCTTTGAGATGTTCTCCAGTGACTTGGCATACTGCCTATGCTTTGGTTGGATATTGCCAGACATGCCAGTAGCCTCCTGAATTGCTCCTGCACTGCTAAAATTGCTGAGCGACTGAAAGCCTGGCCTGGAGAGGGCTGGTTGGTCTGCTATATTGGGCATGCTGGTGTGATACTGACTGGGCCTGCTACCAGGATGATTGTGTAGGGCCTGTGTCTGATTTACCCCATCCTCACGTCGTGTCCTCGTTTCCTTCCTAAAGTCTGACAACTTGGCTTTGTGACCATTCTCTATTGGGCTTGTGCCTACTTTTGCAGGTGAGAGTCTATGTTTATTATGTTTATCATGTGCTAGTTTAGTTTGAGATTTGCTTTGTGCTTTATAAGGAGATGAAGATTCAGAAGATTTAAATAAGTTTCGTCTAACATCATCACGTCTGCCTATCTGCCTTTCTCTTGGCTGGTCCTGAAAATGTCGGTCTGCTCCTCTTTCGGTTGGCAAACTATGATGATGTCTGTCTGTATGTCTGTTACGATGAACTCTATCTGTTGGTCTTTCTGTTGGTTGGGTCTCATTTCGGCCTCTCCCTCGTCGTGCTGATGGGTCCTGCCCATGCTGCTCTGTTTGTCTCTTCAACGGCTGTCCTTGATGATGAGGGTTTGCTTGTCTTTCTGTCTGGTGATTTCTTTTTGCCTCCCCAGATAAACCCTCTGGGCCATTTATCAGCAGATGTCTGATAGGCAGCTCTGTCAGTCCATCCCCTTCCTGCCTGGGTGGGGGCCTCCCTTCCCTGTCCCTTGGGTTCTGGTCAGTGGCCTCAGTTTCTGTAGCAGCATACCTTACATGCCTTGGGGAATGTGGGTTCTCAATTGAGGACTCAGAACTGTAAGAAGTGCTATATGAATGAGTGGTGCGAACTCTCGGGACAGGGGATGCATCCGAGCTGTCGTCTGTCAGCTGATGGTTACGGGGTCCATCCCACTGCTCCGACTCACTTGAGTCAGTTGAGGAGTTGGAGGCGAGGGCACACTCCGTGGAAACGTCTTCAACTCCATGAAAGCATGGAGGCATTGCAGGTCCAATGGGAGTACCTACAGATTCCGAGTATGGAGGAGGCTTTGGCAGCATCCAGTGGCCAGGGCCAGGAGGGTCTAAACTCTGTAACACAGAAACATTACAAATTCAGGTAACAATGACTGCTGATTTGATAAACACAAAGCAGCTATGGGAAAAAAATACTTGAACCATTCTACGTATAAATATAATCTGTTGATTACTTTTATGCATGTAGTTGTTGTGTAGTGATGTAAATATGTCCTAAAAATTACTGATTAAAAGACAACAATGACAAATTTTACACAGCAGTAGCTTAGTGTGAGCTACTCACAATGTCTGGGTACATGGGTGGGGATCGTATGGCCTCCTCGTACGCTGGAGGCAGATCCTCTCCAATCACTCCCCGATGCCGTCGCCGTCTCCGACCTGTCAATCAAACCCAACATAAACATCTAGTGATCATCAATTTCTTTTGATATTTGAACTCATGAAATTGAAAAAGCAAAATAGACAAACAAAAAAAAAGTTATTTTAGATAGAGAAAATAGCCAGAAATGTTTTAGTGACATGCACCTTTATTTAGCAAAAGACATCTATATAAGAAAAGAGGATTGAAGAATATTCGCTTACGTCCATGAGGTTGGGCAAGGTCTTCACTGATAGAAGGCAGTCCCTCTGAGGCACGGCGGATCACCTCCCTTTGAGCGCGGCGGTACCGCCTGACCAGCAGGAACAGTACAAAAAGGATGACGATGAGAAAGACGGAGATGACTACAGGAATAACCACACTAAATGCTAGTGTCTGCTGGCTGCTCTTCTTCCAGGGGGACCCGGGACCTGTAATGCAGCACGGCTAGCTTACATGATATACCAAAACTGCTTTGAAGTTAACAATTGTGAAACAGAAGAGGATCAGATTTTTCATCAACATGAGAGAAGCAGATTATTATACCTATTTACATAGCTTAACAGTGCATATGAGTAGTGCTTTTGTTATGATTAGTCAGTGATTTTTTTGATTTTTTTAAAATTATCTTTATTAACACCTGTTGCATACTAAATGTGTAGCCTCAAAATATTTTCATTATTGTTTTTTGCAGACTTCATTTTACAATCATTTTCTAGGTACATATTGTCATAGTTGACCAATACACGAGACTGAGTCAGTTATCATTCAACGCACCGATATCAACAGTCCCACTGTAGCCATAACAACTACTGAAGTATACATACGGTAAACCTTCGGTCAGTTCGAACAAAATTAAATAAATATTGATGAACCTGTTCGGATTATACAAAATTATGCTTCAGAAAATAAGCGTGAGTTCGAACTATCGGCAAAAATTTCGGCAAAGTGTAAATCAAGTCAGAAACATATACCCGACATATATATCCAATGTAAGGTCGATACGTAACAACGACGGCCTGGCATAGAACAATGGCACATTTATAAATGGGTAAAATGATAGTATATTATTTAATTCAATGTTAATTGATCATTAAACTTTCTTCATTTCGAGATAATTATGATCGTTATTGCGAAGCAGAGGCCATTGTGTAGGCCCCAAAACAGTACACGTTTCATTTGTGACACAAAAGTTAGACTACCTAGTCTGTATCAGAGACCTTAATACTGAGTCTCTGCGTGGTTAGGTTTTATTTGAATCAGAAACTATTGTATATATTATTTCGTAATGAATGGTCCGTTTAATAAATTAAAAACATAGTCTACATAACCTAAATATAGGTTATACGATATGTTAGTAAAATTAGGTCAGAACATCAACATGTCTGCTTTTAAATTATACCTAATACCTACCAAACTTATTTGACACCTTCAAAATTACCCATCGCTAATTGGGACACCTGTGGATTGTTTGGACTTGGACATGAATGCTAATCACGTCACTCACCATGGTTGGGCGGCGGATCCCTACCGCGACATCTCGCGTGTCCTGCCCTACCTGGTGTGAGGGCACACGTTTACAGGTAATACCTTGATTGGCAATAGTTAAGGGATGTCTGGTCGCAATTAAATAATAAAAATGCTTAGTTAACACTGTATTTGACAATACGCGGGCGATTTCTTAGTTTGCCATCCAGCGTGACGTCAGTTCGTACTGATCGCATGTTATTTATACGTTGTCGGGGCCTAAGTTGCAATTGGCTGTCTCGTGCACGATGTATTTTTCAAACAATGTAAAAAAATGAATCAATGCTAAAATCTGAGACATATATTTATGGTTTGTCTGTCACAACTGTACTGCAATGCTCACACATACAACCCATTACCCTAAACGTGTCTGTTGATCCTTAGGAGCCTGAAGTTCTGTCAATAATGAATAATAATAGTAATACAAAAAAATACAACTAGAGCATATTAGAGGTATTTTTTTTGTATTACTATTATTATTCATTATTGACAGAACTTCAGGCTCCTATGGTTGATCAAAGTATTGGCATTTTTCCGGGGCCGATCGCCGAGAGCTTTCAATGGAGTTTGCCGAAAAAAAATCCAACTTTACGTTCTTCATTTGACATGTTCGGACTTTCCGAAATAGGGTCAATCAGAGTTTGAACTATCACTAGCTAGAAAATTATTATTTTTATTGAAAAAATTACGTGTTCGAACTATCCGCCGATTCGAACTGATATGGTTTACCGTAGTGACATGTTACTTACTTGAACATCCATATTGTTCATCAGAGTTATCTCCACAGTGATCGATGCCATCACATTTGTAGGTGGAAGAGATACAGTAACCGTTGTTACAGTGCCACAGATTATTCAAGCTGCTGCATACTACAAGTAACAATCATCTGTACAATATAAACTAATTACCAATTCAAATATCCTAGAGAACATTGGCACATTTAAACAAGTCAAGTGTATCTGTATACATGTATATTATTTCTTTTACAAATTTCAATCCTTTCGAATATTATTTTAAAGCATATATAATGGTGAAAATATAAGGGATCTTTTGATTTATTTCACAAATAACCAAAAATAAATCAAAGTGAATGCACATGTTTCAGTGTAACTTACATTCTTCCATGTGCAGGGAAACAAAGGAGAGTTGCACCTTGTCCAGCCGTCCAAATTTTCCAGACAAGTGAATATAGAAGCCATCAGTGTCTTTGTACTGCCATTTTGAAATAGTCTGACTTACAGGGAAACGGTCCAGGAATGTACCCTTGGAGGACAAGCCACGATAAATCTCCATGTAATCGTCAGAATCAAAGCCTGCAGAAAAAAAATAAAGGATGATGGAAGTCAATAATGTGTAATACAGTGGATTCTGCAAAATGAACAAAAAATGTAACTTAAACTTTGTTTTTACAGAGCTAATCTTGATGTGCACTGACACTGTAATTACCACTGGAGATGTTGGTGATGATGATAAAGCTAAGTTTATTGAGGCTTTGCCTATGTGTCAGTCCAAAGCTCGGTAGAATATCTGTATTAAACAAACCACTCTGTGATGGTGAGCCTTACCAGATGTGCCAATGTTGAATTTGATGATGTTGAGCAGTGTCTGTGTGTATCCGGGCGCTGTGCGCACAACCCATACACAGTCATAGTACTTGTAGTTCAGAGCAATAGATGTGTCAAATTCGAGTTTGCCTCCACTACTGAAGCTATACTCTCCACAATCTGACACAAAAAAAAACAGTTTATCATGGATATTGTATGAGAATGAGATTTTTCAGCAGATTTCATAACATGTTTTAGATGTTTAAATTTCTTATTTTAATCATTAATAGGATTTCCATACTTTGCTATTTTCTTAAAGGAACTTTGCAAAATAGTGCTCTTAACAATTTAATTGTGTGTTCTTTTAATATAAAAAGCAATAAGGTGATGCTGTATACGTTATGATATGGTCGACTACTCACTGGTGGAGGGAACAGGCACATATTCTATGTTAGCTGAAATGTAAACATGCAGATATCTTTACAATTTTTGTCTCATTTTGAATTTAATAATTGTCTAAATATGTTTTGAATGAATTAAAAATTCAAACTAGACAAATGTACCAAATGTATACTGTTTCTGAAACCACTTTATTCCAACAATTTGATTTTTACTAAATTCACAACCAAATATTATCAAAATATTATCAACAAAGCAATTTCTTGTAACTTTGGTAATTTTATCTATTTATCTATTTGTTAGTTTTTATTCTTTTGGTTGTAACAAATTTTGTAAACTTACCGTTGATATATCTATATTTGACTCGGAATCCCATATTGGACCTAAGAACTCCATGCTGGTACTCATATCCAGTGTTAAACACAATTTTGACCTTATGAGAGCTTGCCATGATAACTGGTCTATCGTCCCTATATTTGTACAAGGCCTCTGAACTTCCCCACTCAACCTATATGACAGACAAAATGCGTGTTTATGTATTGTAGACACAAGGATATAGGATCATACAACCACGGTCAATTATTTATTGATTTTGATCCTTTCTCTTCAAACAATAGGCCCAATGGACCTGCATCGCTCACCTGGTATTAATCTCACACTTGTAACCTCAAAAGTGATCTAAAATAAAGCTACAGGCAAAATATCAGTATTTATGACTATAAGTCATTCAATAGAACCTGTTAAAAGATTTAAAAACATTTCACCCCTGTGACCTAGAAAGTCGAACAAGGTCATTACGTTGAACAAATTTTATAGCCCTTCATCTCAGGATGCAACTTGCAAAATATCACCACATATCCTTTTGTTTATTGAGATTAGGTCATTTAAATGTTTATACATATTTTACTAAATGTAACCTTGAAAGTGGGTCAAGGCATTCAAACAAAAAAGCTTGATAGCCCTTCATCCAAGCATGCTACTGGCTAATTATCAACATTCTGGGTCTTTTGGTTATGCAGCAGAAGTTGTTTAATTTTTTTTAAACATATTTGACCCCTGTGACCTTGAATACAGGTGAAGGTCATTCATTTGAACAAACTTGGTAGCCCTTCATCACAGCATCCTACTGGCCAAATATCAAAACCCTGGACATTTTGGTTATTCAGAAGTTGTTTTAAGTTTTTAACATATTTCACCCCTGTGACCTTGAATATAGTTGAAGGTCATTTATTTGAACAAACTTGGTAGCCCTTCATCCTAACATGCTACTGGCCAAATATTAAAACCCTGGACATTTTGGTTATTCAGAAGTTGTTTTAAGTTTTTAACATATTTCACCCCTGTGACCTTGAATATAGTTGAAGGTCATTTATTTGAACAAACATTTTTTTTTTCTCTTTCAAATTTTGACATTAGTATACAATACAATACAGCTACAATATGTATACATAACATGACATAAAATACCAATACAATTATCAGAAAGGAAAGGTAGGATTGTTGAAAATTTGTATTACATTTTGAATTTCTCTGTAAGCTAGCTGTCAATGTGAACGTAATCAATATTTACATTTACTCAATATAACAATTATATTTATAAATTGATAAGTTACTTATGGTAAATCAGTCGTAATTTCAAGTTTTGGGTGTTTCAAAAAAAGTTTTGCCATTTGGCCCATTCTCTTTGAAACTGGTTCAAGTAGCTTTCGACCTTACTTCTAGCAATGTATTTTTGAGTTGTATGTATATGTATCTTTTAGTGTATTTTTCAGGGCAATAATGCAGAGTTCATTCTTAAGGCATCTTGATTTATGGATATATTGTTTTATTGTAAAGATGATCATTATATTATCCACTTTTCTGTTTATTCAATTCTGACGATATGTACCAAAAAGAAAAAAAAACTTATTAAATTCAAATGGAATGAACATTAGGTTTGAACTCTTTCACAGTTCCATAGTGTATGCTCTATCGTTTCAATTTCTGTTTTACAAATGTTACAATAAGGACTGTCTACTAACCCAACTTTAAATAAATACAAATTTGTTGTTAAAATATGGTGATTAACCCTAAATTGGAACCATTGCAATTTTGTATTTTTTGTTACAGAAAAAAGGAGTTTAAAAATCATTTTCCAATCACCTTCATCAAATTCAAATTGCTCATCCCATTTTTATGTTCCACTTGCGATTATATCATTTTTACTAAGCACATTATAAAAATCTTTTGTACCTTTCTGTTTTTCAGCAAATATTTGTAACTTTCTTGGAATAAAAGGATAGTCTATTTAGTCTTACACCGACTGCAAAGCTCCTTTAATTTATAGCTGTAACAATTCCATGATATTGTAAGAAATTTGCTCTAACACACTATATATATCTTAATTCAAAAAACTGAAGAAGTTGTTGTTATCCCTTTTTAAGTCATTAACTAGTACTACTACAACTCCCTTCCTATACCAATCCTTATAAAAAACACTATTATTATCTATTTTGATTTTTTCGTTAAACCATATAAGCATGTCAGAGATCTGTTTTGAATCTGTATATTTTTCCTCCAGAATAGTAAGATTTTTCCATGCAAGAAAGACATCTTTCCAGAAAAGATTTTTACAGTTATTATGACAAAAGGAAATATAGTCTGATCCACAATTTACAAGAAGGTTTTTATCAATAGTTGAATTAAAAATAATTTGTTATGTTCCTGTTGTTGAGAGTAATCTTCTAATTCAAGTTAGTTTTAATGAGTCTATAAATGATTTAATATGTATCATTTTGAGACCACCATCAGAAAAGTTTTTAATAATTACATCTCTTTTAATTTTATCAATCTTTCTATTCCATAGGAAGTTATATATTTCTGTATTTATCTTTTTGACAAATGTATTATCAGGATTTGGTAAAGCGATAAATAAGTGATTAAATTGAGAAATTAGGATAGACTTTATTATATTTATTCTCCCTATTGGTGTAAGAATTCTCCTACTCCAAGTCTTCATCAAAGCTTCAAGTTTTACTAGTTTTTTATCAAAATTTATTTTTGGAATATGATATAGATCAACATGAAAATCAATGCCCAGAAGTGTAAACCTTGTATGCCCCCACTGTAAATTCCATTCATTAGCCATAACCTCATCACTATATTTTTTACTCCCTATCCAAACTACTTCGGTTTTTCCCAAATTCATTTTTAATCCTGATATTTTTTCAAAGTATTTCAATCCTTTTATAGATTCTCTAAATGAAGTTTCTGATCAGTCCAAAATTAAAGATGTGTTGTCTGCATATTGTGAAAGTAAAATAGGTTGTTCAGCTTCAAGTACTTTTAAGCTTTTGATATTCTTGTTATTTCTTATTTTGATTGCCAAAATTTCCGAACAAAGGATAAAAATATAAGGTGATATCGGATCACCTTGTCGGCAACCCCTTTTTATATCAACGAATTTTGACAGATTCCCTCCCTGATTAATTGCCAAATTAGAGTTTTTTTGAAAAGTTTTTACCCATTTTTTAATACTATGTCCAAAATTAAAGAAATCCAATACTTCATCAAAAATTTCCAGGATACAGAATCAAAAGCTTTTTCAAAATCTATCATGAGTTACATCCCTGGTATATTATTTTCCTCTGTAAATTGCATTATATCATAGATTAACCTGGTGTTTTCCCCAATGGATCACCCAGAAATAAAACCTGTTTGATCTGTATAATAAGTTTATCTAAGACTGTTTTTATTCTACCTGCTATTGTTCCAGAAGCTATTTTATATACTATATTTAAAAGAGAAATAGGTCTCCAGTTTTTAGGAATTGACGTGACTTATCTCCCTTTGGCAAACAAATAATTATGCCCTGTTTTTGAGTTACAGATAATTCACCATTTTCAAAACTATTGTTAATATATCTTATTACAAAAATACCTAACTGTTTCCAAAAGCACTTAAAAAATATTTTTTTCATTATTTTTCATATTATAAAGAGTTTTTGATGCCTCTAGAGATAGGACCTTCTAGTTTTCAGATTCTGTAACATTTAACTTTGGAATATCATTTTTTTTCAAATAGATTGTCTAAGTTAACCTCCTCTATAGTATCATCATTATTATACAAATTTTCATAAACAAAATTAATTTCGTTCAGAATGTCTACTTGATCAGAAATTAAAGTGCCATATTCTTTTACTATTCTTGATATTTTCCCGAATTATTTTTCCAGTCAATGTGTAGGCATAATACTTAAACACATCTCTGCCAAAAGTAAGCACTGTAGCTAGTAAATAACAGCATAAGATTATCCTTTTTTGTCAGAGCACTAACATGTGTGTGTGTGTCTTACATGGCAGCCATTTTTTTCTATTTGAACAAACCTGGTAGCCCTTCATCCTAACATGCTACTGACCAAATATCAATACCCTGAGCATTTTGGTAATACAGAAGAAGTTGTTTAAATTTTTGAACATATTTGACCCCTGTGACCTTGAATATTGGTGAAGGTCATTTATTTGAACAAACTCGGTAGCCCTTCATCCTAACATGCTACTGGCCAAATATCAATATTCTTGGCGTTTTGGTTATTCAGAAGAAGTTGTATAACTCATTCACCCCTGAAGACGCATTTGAACTCTGCCAATTCAAAGGTTGGAATAGTTCATTATGAAACTTCAGGGGTGAATGAGTTAAAGGTTTTTTTAAGCAATTGACCCCTGTGACCTTGAGTATGAGTGAAGGTCATTTATTTGAACAAACTTGGTAGCACTTCATCCCAGCATGCTACAGACCAAATGTCACCATACTGGTTCTTTTGGTTATTCAGAAGAATTCGTTTAAAGGTTTTAAACATATTTGACCCCTGTGACCTTGAATATAAGTCAAGGTCATTCATTTGAACAAACTTGGTAGCCTTTCATCCTAGCATGTCACTGGCAAAATATCATTATCCTAGGCCTCTTAGGTATTCAGACAATTGACCTTGAAAATGGATGAAGGTCATTCATTTGAACACTCTTGGTAGCCCTTCATTCCAGCATGCTACTGGCCAAATATCATCACCATGGGCATTTTGGTTATTCAGAAGAAGATGTTTAAAGTAAAAAGTTGAGGACAGACGGCCGGCCGATGGACGGACGACGGACGGACGGACGCTGCACCATGGCATAACCTCACTTGGCCCTCTGGGCCGGGTGAGTTAAAAACCCAAACTGGTGGAGGCTACGTCAGTCTGTGAGATACTGGTAAGTGTTACAGAATTACATTATGTACGTACAAACACCTCACTGGTGGAAGATATATCCCAGTCTGTAAAGATGATGTAGACGTGGTCCTCCTTATTCGTACTCTCAATCTGGTAGGTGTAGTACTCTGAGTTCAATGAGTAAAGGTCTGGGAAGAAAGGTGAAGTTATTTCCCCTGAGGTAGAAATGTCACTCGACCCTCCATAACGTTCTTCTTTAGCTGGAGAAAATAACATGCAAATTACAATTAAAGAGCTGTTCTTATCCTCAAATCTGTGTTTTCCAAGTATTAACTGAAAATTTTCACAGTATCATGTCAGAGCAAATTTACATAATAAGTAATAATTTCAGATCAGATGCAAAACAGACTTACAGTTTTGTATGGTTTGCAATTCTGCCAATCTAGAATACACATACGTATTGTGTTAAGATGTTTCAAAGTGATGGTGGAAGGAAAACAGATTCTGGAAAAATTAGTTCCTGAGAACATATCAATGCCTCACATGAGAGCTTTTAGAACCCACCTTCTATAGTAAAACGAAGCTGTATAGACCTGTTGAGGGGTACATTGGCGTGACAAAAGCCTATAAATACAACACTTGACTCTGACACAAAGGGCAGGTTCCAGCTGGTGGCAGAACTGTCCTTGTAGAAACTCATTGTCTGGTTCTTGTAAAACTGGTCAAAAATATAGAAGTACTGACATCTGCAATGGAAACATAGAAGATATTAAAATATCAAATAAGAGATACTTCTATCTTATTTGGAATTTTTCCTGTAATTGATTTCCATTCTTCAGCTGTCAATACAGTTAAAAACTCAATAAGACAAATTTGTTAGAGGATAATGAAAAAATGAACTTTAACAGTATATTCTAGATTTCTAAATTATCAAGAGAATGAAATGACCTTTAAGATTAATAGTATATAACAAATATCTTATAATTAGTTGTTATGACAGAGCAAGACATCTGTAACGTCTCAATCATTCTAGATATTTAAGGTTTTAGGATATTGAAAGACCTTTGTGATAAAAAACCTATCCCAGATATATCCTTTTTAGGACATTAAGTGCAGATACCATACATAGATATGTGCACAAATCTATGAAGATGTTGAACTCAAGGCAATGACTGAAAAGACTTAATATTTGTTTAACATTATGATATCTATCTCCAACTGTGCTCCACTTGAATCAGCAGGAATGACTGTACGTACCCTACAGGACAAGACTTGCCGGTGGTATCATAGTTGCTGTTACAGCCCAGTAGACTGAAGTCTTGACCGTACGGCTCTACAACCACTTTGCAGTGTGCACATGTTTCCACTCTCATCACACAAGGGTTCCAGAGAGGAGTAGTGTTTGCCCCGACCTCCAGCACACCCCCCTGTCCCACCTCCTTGATGCTCTTGTATGATGAACCGATGCAGATATCTAACAATCACATATAAAGGTAAGACAGGTTAAGCTCTGATGAAGGAGCTTAGGATCCCTTTTTTAATTAAGAAACACATGTTATATAAACTTTATTTATTTTACAACAATTATAAAACAAGTTATTTAAGGATTAACTTGAAATTATTTTTTATGTTACGGAGCTATAACACAAAAAAACGGAGTGTACTCTAAATAAACCCCGAAGCGGTTTATGAGAGTACACTCCGGTTTTTTGTGTTATAGCTCCATAACATGAAAAATATATTCAAGTTAATCCTTATAAGTTATAATTCAATCTACTATACACAACCCCTGTGGAAATCAACTTTTATTGATAAGTTCTTTTCTCTTAGCAATTATTACGCCGCTGTATCAGCCAATCAAAAGCGATGTTACAAACGGCGATGTCATTTTTTTATGTTATGGGCTGATAACATAATTTTTTAGGCCAATGAAAAGGTTTGTTACAAGCAAGATTAAATCATTTCAACTTATATTAATCACTCGTTGGCCTGCAGGATGTTAGCACGCGGGGGTCTTAATGTGGGAGGAAACTCGAGTACCTGGAGAAAACTCATGTAGTCAGGTAGGTGGCCCCATACCTTTTCACGTCCAATCGGGGAAAGGCAAGTGCGCTATCCACTGCACCACCTGACCACCCAATTAATATGTTGTATTATACTAACCATAAAGTGCCAGTGGAACCGTTCTACTTATTCCAAATACTAAAATTACCCCATGTGATCAATGTGATAAAATTCCATTCCCAGATGACATCTGTTTGAAAACTCCGGTGTTTCAACATTATAACTATTATTTGACCTATGACTAATCATCTTTTTCCATTTGACCTATATGGTGTATGACCTACCTTTAAGTTCCATGCTTCCCTTAGAGTTGACCATTGCCAGGAATGAGAAACCCAGTACTGAAAGAAATCAATGACACAGACATAAATACAACTGTACTGATATAGTAATCAATGACATAGACATAAATACAACTGTACTGATAGTAATCAATGACATAGACATAAATACAACTCTACTGATATAGTAATCAATGACATTGACATAAATACAACTGTACTGATAGTAATCAATGACATAGACATAAACACAACTGTACTGATAGTAATCACTGAAATAGACATAAATACAACTGTACTGATATAGTAATCAATGACGTTGACATAAATACAACTGTGCTGATAGTAATCAAGGACATAGACATAAATACAACTTTACTGATAGTAATCAATGATACAACTGTACTAATAGTAATCAATGACACAGACATAAATACTACTGTACTGATATAGTAATCAATGACATAGACCTAAATACAACTGTACTGATAGTAATTAATGACATAGACATAAATACAACTGTACTGATAGTAATCAATGATACAACTGTACTAATAGTAATCAATGACACAGACATAAACACAACTGTACTGATAGTAATCAATGACACAGACATAAATACAACTGTACTGATAGTAATCAATGACACAGACATAAATACAACTGTACTGATAGTAATCAATGACACAGACATAAATACAACTGTACTGATAGTAATCAATGACACAGACATAAATACAACTGTACTGATAGTAATCAATGACACAGACATAAATACAACTGTACTGATAGTAATCAATGACACAGACATAAATACAACTGTACTGATAGTAATCAATGACACAGACATAAATACAACTGTACTGATAGTAATCAATGACACAGACATAAATACAACTGTACTGATAGTAATCAATGACATAGACATAAATACAACTGTACTGATTGTAATCACTGAAATAGACATAAATACAACTGTACTGATAGTAATTAATGACATAGACATAAATACAACTGTACTGATAGTAATCACTGAAATAGACATAAATACAACTGTACTGATAGTAATCAATGACATAGACATAAATACAACTTTACTGATAGTAATCAATGATATAGACATAAATACAACTCTACTGATATAGTAATCAATGACATAGACATAAATACAACTGTACTGATAGTAATCACTGAAATAGACATAAATACAACTGTACTGATAGTAATCAATGACATAGACATAAATACAACTGTACTGATAGTAATCAATGACATAGACATAAATACAACTGTACTGATAGTAATCAATGACACAGACATAAATACAAATGTACTGATAGTAATCAATGACACAGACATAAATACAACTGTACTGATAGTAATAAATGACACAGACATAAATACAACTGTACTGATAGTAATCAATGACATAGACATAAATACACCTGTACTGATAGTAATCAACGACATTGACGTAAATACAACTGTACTGATAGTAATCAATGACACAGACATAAATACAACTGTATTGATAGTAATCAATGACATAGACATAAATACAACTCTACTGATATAGTAATCAATAACATAGACATAAATACAACTGTACTGATAGTAATCAATGACATAAACATAAATACAACTGTACTGATAGTAATATTAATCAACGACATTATAATATATACGTAATCCTCAAACAGAATTTGAGGAAAATTACAAGACTGGTGAGAACATGAATCCTCAAAGAAATCACCTTTTATGGTGAATCCCACTGAACCATTGATAGGGATAGGAACATTTGAAACATTCGTTAATGTATAAAACAAACTTCACAAATTAAAAGATCCTTACACAAATTTGCACATTGGTGTTTTTCTATAAATGTAACTAATGTTCAAATAAGTTGATTTTCATAGAATTGTGACAAAAATGGGACAACACTTCAAAGTAATAATCATTTTGAATGCACAGTCAACAGTCAAGGAAACATAAAAGTCTGTTACTGTGTAACACCATTAGGCAGTTATGCCTGCTTGTAGTGCTGTAGCATAAGGAAAATTTCACCAAAACTATTTCATTATTTTTTGGGGAAAGTATGTTACTTCATATGACTTTGAAACGCAATATCCTTTAAATCACATTTACAATCTTTTATGCAAAATACAGCACACAAAAAATACTTATTCATAAATCACCATATCTGTGACTGAGTGTGACAGCTCCATCAAGGTCTGAATGGTTCGACTTCCCCTAGATACACTGTACTTGGTAGGCAGATATATACAGGACATATCTAACACAGACAGAAAAACTTACCTATGGAGACTACTCGGAGGTAAGGCGCCATGTTCTTTTGTCTGTACTTGACGGGCCTTTCCCTTTAACAGTGTCTATGTCTGCAATCAAACAGGTTCAATTTATTGGTAAATAACACTTTTTGGGGGCTATAAAGAACACGAGGACCAGCTATAAAGCAGTTAACAGCTTACTTAAATTTCAACATACACTAACATTAACCGCTTTCCTCCCGGATAAAGAATTAGAAAAAAAAACCAGTGCAATATATGCTTCAGCTTTTTAGTTATGTAAATCAGTCTGTGTAAATATTTGATTAGTAACAGGCACATAAAGCAATCTTTATCTAAATGTTTACATGTGCACATGTACCTAGCTTTCAATCATCCTATGTCGTACAGGCCTATGGTTACTGATATTCTGTCGTACAGGCCTATGGTGACTGATATCCTGTCGTACAGGCCTATGGTTACTGATATCCTGTCATACAGGCCTATGGTTACTGATATTTTACTTGGTACAGGCCTATGGTTACTGATATCCTGTCGTACAGGCCTATGGTTACTGATATCCTGTCATACAGGCCTATGGTTACTGATATCTTACGTGGTACAGGCCTATGGTTACTGATATCCTATCATACAGGCCTATGGTAACTGATATCTTACTTGGTACAGGCCTATGGTTACTGATATCTTACGTGGTACAGGCCTATGGTTACTGATATCCTGTCATACAGGCCTATGGTAACTGATATCTTACGTGGTACAGGCCTATGGTTACTGATATCTTACGTGGTACAGGCCTATGGTTACTGATATCCTGTCATACAGGCCTATGGTTACTGATATCTTACATGGCACAGGCCTATGGTTACTGATATCTTATGTGGTACAGGCCTATGGTTACTGATATCCTGTCGTACAGGCCTATGGTTACTGATATCCTATGTCTTACAGGCCTATGGTTACTGATATCCTGTCATACAGGCCTATGGTTACTGATATCCTGTCATACAGGCCTATGGTAACTGATATCTTACGTGGTACAGGCCTATGGTTACTGATATCCTGCTGTACAGGCCTATGGTTACTGATATCCTGCTGTACAGGCCTATGGTTACTGATATCCTATGTCGTACAGGCCTATGGTTACTGATATCCTGCTGTACAGGCCTATGGTTACTGATATCCTGTCGTACAGGCCTATGATTACTGATATCCTGTCATACAGGCCTATGGTTACTGATATCCTGTCATACAGGCCTATGGTTACTGATATCCTGTCGCACAGGCCTATGGTTACTGATATCCTGTCATACAGACCTATGGTTACTGATATCCTATGTCGTACAGGCCTATGGTTACTGATATCCTATGTCTTACAGGCCTATGGTTACTGATATCCTATGTTGTACAGGCCTATGGTTACTGATATCCTGTCGTACAGGCCTATGGTTACTGATATCCTGTCGTACAGGCCTATGGTTACTAATATCCTGTCATACAGGCCTATGGTTACTGATATCTTATGTGGTACAGGCCTATGGTTACTGATATCCTGTCGTACAGGCCTATGGTTACTGATATCCTATGTCTACAGGCCTATGGTTACTGATATCCTGTCATACAGGCCTATGGTTACTGATATCCTGTCATACAGACCTATGGTTACTGATATCCTATGTCGTACAGGCCTATGGTTACTGATATCCTATGTCTTACAGGCCTATGGTTACTGATATCCTATGTTGTACAGGCCTATGGTTACTGATATCCTGTCGTACAGGCCTATGGTTACTGATATCCTGTCGTACAGGCCTATGGTTACTAATATCCTGTCATACAGGCCTATGGTTACTGATATCTTATGTGGTACAGGCCTATGGTTACTGATATCCTGTCGTACAGGCCTATGGTTACTGATATCCTATGTCTACAGGCCTATGGTTACTGATATCCTGTCATACAGGCCTATGGTTACTGATATCCTGTCATACAGACCTATGGTTACTGATATCCTATGTCGTACAGGCCTATGGTTACTGATATCCTATGTCTTACAGGCCTATGGTTACTGATATCCTATGTTGTACAGGCCTATGGTTACTGATATCCTGTCGTACAGGCCTATGGTTACTGATATCCTGTCGTACAGGCCTATGGTTACTAATATCCTGTCATACAGGCCTATGGTTACTGATATCTTATGTGGTACAGGCCTATGGTTACTGATATCCTGTCGTACAGGCCTATGGTTACTGATATCCTATGTCTACAGGCCTATGGTTACTGATATCCTGTCATACAGGCCTATGGTTACTGATATCCTGTCATACAGACCTATGGTTACTGATATCCTATGTCGTACAGGCCTATGGTTACTGATATCCTATGTCTTACAGGCCTATGGTTACTGATATCCTATGTTGTACAGGCCTATGGTTACTGATATCCTGTCGTACAGGCCTATGGTTACTGATATCCTGTCGTACAGGCCTATGGTTACTAATATCCTGTCATACAGGCCTATGGTTACTGATATCTTATGTGGTACAGGCCTATGGTTACTGATATCCTGTCGTACAGGCCTATGGTTACTGATATCCTATCTCTACAGGCCTATGGTTACTGATATCCTGTCATACAGGCCTATGGTTACTGATATCCTGTCATACAGGCCTATGGTTACTGATATCCTATCGTACAGACCTATGGTTACTGATATCCTATGTCTTACAGGCCTATGGTTACTGATTTCCTATGTCTACAGGCCTATGGTTACTGATATAGGCCTATGGTAACTGATATCTTACGTGGTACAGGCCTATGGTTACTAATATCCTGTCATACAGGCCTATGGGTACTGATATCTTATGTGGTACAGGTCTATGTTTACTGATATCCTATGTTTTACAGGCCTATGGTTACAGATATTGTATGCAGTTACTGATATCCTGTCGTACAGCCCTATGGTTACTGATATCCTATCATACAGGCCTATGGTTACTGATATCTTATGTGGTACAGGCCTATGTTTACTGATATCCTATGTTGTACAGGCCTATGGTTACAGATATTGTATGCAGTCCAGTTACCTATTTTGTTAAAATCCAAATTTCACACATATCAACTTGATTTATGTAAGGTGTAAATTAGTTTTTTTATCAGGCTTTGTTGGACACATTATACCAGTACACATAGCTGCATGTATACAACAGAATGAAAATATTTTCAAATCTTACAATTCCCACATAGTTGATTTCATTGTTGATAACATGCATGTAACCTAGCTTGAATGACCTTTCAAATTCAAAAGTCATAAATTAAGTTCAGAACTGCAGGAGGTTCAAAAATGAATGGTAAGCGTTTCTGAAAACGAAAATACATGTAGCAAGCCCCATCACCATGCCAAAGTGGCACTGCTGAGTGTAAATTGTTCCGAATGACATCAGTTTGACCAAACACTACCTCGAAGGCACGGTAGTCTAGTGGTAGGACGCCGGGCTCGTGACTGAAGGGTTGCGAGTTCGAGTCACGGCACCGCACTGTGTTGTATCTTTGAGCAAGTTACTTTACTCCGCTTGTTCCAGTCTACTTAGCTGTAAATGAGTACGTGGTTGGGCAGAGCTAGAATTGTTGAATGCTAGCTGTTAGCGTAAAAATGGAAGCTCCGGCTGTTACTCCTTGGTTGGTTGCAAAGGCCCTATAACCGTGGATAATAATTTGTGAACCGCTTTGAGACGACCTACAAACTAGGTTGTGATGAAGCGGTATATAAGAACCTTGAATTATTATTATTATTTTTAAGGTAACAGGTTAGGACGAGGTAACACAACATCTATGGTGATAGGAAAGGACAACTAAACACTATACCAAGAGTGATGGATTAGGACAATCAAACACTATACACCTAGGGTTACAGGTTATAGGACAATCAAACACTATACACCTAGGGTTACAGGTAATAGGACAATCAAACACTATACACCTAGGACAACATGTTATAGGACAATCAAACACTATACACCTAGGATTACAGGTTATAGGACAATCAAACACTATACACCTAGGACAACAGGGTATAGGACAATCAAACACTATACACCTAGGGTGACAGGTTATAGGACAATCAAACACTATACACCTAGGGATACAGGTTAAGACAACCAAACATTACATCTAGGTTGACAAGTTATAGGACAACCAAATACTACACCTAGGTTGATGTATTAGGACAATCAAACACTATACACCTAGGGTTACAGGTTAAGACAACCAAACATTACATCTAGGGTGACAAGTTATAGGACAACCAAATACTACACACCTAGGGCAACAGGTTAAGACAACCAAACATTACATCTAGGGTGACAAGTTATAGGACAACCAAATACTACACCTAGGTTGATGTATTAGGACAATCAAACACTATACACCTAGGGTTACAGGTTAAGACAACCAAACAATACATCTAGGTTGACAAGTTATAGGACAACCAAATACTATACACCTAGGGTTACAGGTTATAGGACAATCAAACACTACACACCTAGGACAACCAAACACAACATCTAGGGTGACAAGTTATAGGACAACCAAACACTACACCTAGGTTGATGTTCTAGGACAAACAAACACTATACCTAGGACAACAGGTTAGGACAATCAAACCCTACACCTATATTGAGAGGATAGCAAGACACTTACACATAAGAGTTAGCCAGGCACTTGTCCATAATCATTACTGGGACTTAGGGTTAAGGCAGTTGGTTTGATTCCCAGACAGATAACCTGATTATTTCCCTTGTTATGACAGCATTCTAACATGTTAAACATCCTGTAAATTATCTGATCTTCCTGTTATGACCCAGGTAATCCAGACAGACCCAATGTCAACAAAGACTACAGGAAGTATTAGCCTGTTAGCATTGATCTTCTCAAAAGCTGGGTCAAATTAGGCTGGAGCTCTAGCACATGTATCACTATAGATCATATCAAACATTTGGTCCCTTGAACTTTGGGTCAACAGTTGTTGTAAGTCGACATTTTCAATACTTTCAAAATCACATACAGATATTACCTACACAACGAATCGTTAAAAAGATATTTTTCAATAAATATGGCACATCATTATCAATTTTTACTGTTATGGTGATAATTGGTTTTCATCATATTGCTGTAGGCAATGAAATCTTACCCTACCCTTGTTCCCTTTTGAGGGTGTCTTCATGTACAAATCATACATGAGAATTTTAACGATAAAAAAAATCTCACCTAAAATGTATGCCTGTATTGATATTGCATGGCATTGTAATACACTAGCATGAAAGTGCATGCAAGTATCTAACAAGGTTTATTTGCTGCATTAACTTCAAAGCAGTCTCCTTGAAATACATGTAACACTAGCAATTAGCTATATAGAGCATATCACGATAGGCATATGCTGGTAGCCTGAAGGAAACTATTGTATTACACAGGTTTCAATTCAGGTTGTGATTATAATTTATACAAAAAATCTAATCCCTCACAAAGTGAAAAGATTTTTAATGTGGGAGTCCCGAGACAGCTGGTGGTGGTTGAAGCACACGTGTTGAGGTAGGGACGAGGGAGGAAACATACTGTTCTCTGTCTAAATTCATCTCTCGGGTATTAGTGAGAGGTATAAAACTTTCAGTTTCATCTGTGACAGGTAGAGTTTGTAATTTCAATCAATAGTGTAACATTCCCCGATCACAGTAACAGGTAATTGAATTATGTACAGTTTCATTTCTAAACAGGTACTTCACCCACAAAAACTACTTTTCCTTCATCTCATTTCAGAGACTCAAACTCATACCTACAGAACATTTTGTCTGTCAACCTTCTTGATCATCATACTTTCCAACCTTTCGATTTTTTCATGGGACAGAAAGGATGAAGAAAACTTGGTCGATGTCTAAAAAGTGCATTTAAAATTACCCCTATCTAACAAAACAATAGTGAACAAGAGTACTGCAGGGCAGATCAATATACGAATATCCCACACAAAATCAACAGCTAATTATAACATAAAATCCTGCTGATGCATTATTGTACGGGTATCTAACTGTATGAAAACATGGAAATATGAAGAGAAGAAACTAATTATGTTGTGTAGAACTCAGTAAAGTTGAGAACTATGCCTGCATGTTATATATCCTGACGAAACCGAAGTGTGGATGGATGAATGCTCCCTTTACGATATATTATGGTCATCACTACACTGACCAATCAAATTGTTCATGCAGCAGGCGGGAATGCATGGGGCTCAGCATCCCTCCCTGGTCAAAGGGATCGCTTTATAGCGGCGAGGCGTAGCATGCAGGTGTGTTTGGCAAGCTAGCTATATTCTGTCATAAAGTGAAGAATAATCTTGGCCCACCCAGCCATCTCCCCCTTTTATTTTGTGTGATGTGTAGCAAGAGTAGTATATGTGTAGATCCAGTTATTACACATGGCGGTGATGTGGGGGGATTCAGAAGAATGCTATTAATTGATTACGTAACATCACATAATTATGATGTAATTGCTGTTTCTATAAATGATTAGGTAATATTAATAAACTGGATGTACTGTCCCAAACCTGGTCGTTGTGTTGATATTTCAGACCTGTGATTAATATATATACGTCCCATCAAAATATTTGACGGGCATATAAAAACGTCATAATTGAGTAATTTTAGCAAAAAGCAAAAATATAATTTAATGAACCAGGATTATGCAAGTAAAAAGATATAATAATTTTATGAAATTTCCAAGCAAAATCTGGTGTATAGGTTTAGTATAATTTTAAGTCTATAACAAAATGATTTTCAGGCACCCATGGGGTAATGGTAGTAGTATATCATAATATATACATTAGTTTATAGTTATATAGTATCAGCAAACAGGTCCTCAGAAATGGTTATAAACTGATGTTTTAATGTACATTGAATTCTGTTGATTTCAAAAGTAAAATATAGGGTGAAAAATCAGGATTATACCGCCAAAACCAGCCGACTCATCGTACATGCTCACTGATAGAACATCCTGTTGTGATAAGTCGTTTGTATTAAAATAGACACCATAGCATGTATGTGCTCAGGACTCCCTGTCCTTGCCTGACTTATTTTATCTTTACACTCTACAATACTTTTTCCAGACAAATGTTATTGTACACAAGAACATTTGCCAATAATTACCTGATAAATGACTGATAGAGATATAGGTATATATAATGTTGTGTGTCCCTGTCCCACAACTGGCACAAGATGGTTTCCATCATATACATTGACAGTAATGGCTTGACTTATAAGGCCTTTATCAAATACACACACTCTTGATCAACCTTAGTATTGTGTCTTCTAACTTAATGAAACCTCCCACTTGTGTTCATCTGTTTCACTTACTAATTAATCAACTGCAGCTAATTACAATCAGGCCATGACATAAAGGTATAGCCATGCGTCATATCCTTAAACTTTTGTACATACGTTGTAATATATTCCCTCCTGGTACGGTCCAGACATAAATGTTAGTGCTATCGACACTGCACCTTAATTTACCAGCTGTTAAACTGAAGTTACACAACATTAAGACCAGTCAAAGTAAAGTGTTTAATCTACCAAGTACAAACCCCAGCACAAGAAAGCCATGTACACAATCAATAGGAGCTGAGTAACAAATGATTTACGACACCATCAGTGTTAGGCTGGATCCGTTCCACCTGTAGCTATATCTACCTGAAGACAGTACCTGAGTCTCAGTGTTAGATCCCTCCACTGGTGTAAAACAGTAACACACTTGAATACAATGACATGTCAAGGTTAATTACTCCAAGTTAACAAGAGCTGTCCAGCCTCTGTTGTTAGCACAGCTACATCCTTGTGTTTGTACACGGGTGTAAACTGCCCGATGCGTCACCATTATTTAAGTATACCTGTACACAGGTGTAACCGTACACTTAGCGTGACTAGCCCTATTCTCCCTAGCTAGCTATAAATACCAGGTGAAAGTAAACACTTGCCGTGACCTAGCATCCTGTATCCTCAATACAATAGTTACTTGCACTAGTGATCTGCTCTGATCACAGGGACAGAACCATCACACCTCTCATTATAAAGGACATGGACAGATGTGTCAGATCTACAATAATGGGGAAATGTGTCGTCTGTAGTGTATGCGCTGAAAATAACTAATTCATATAACTGTACTGCTATTGCTAAGTGTGTTAGAGTATATATATAGAGTGTTATAGGTTGTACATGTATACATACAAAATTAATAACAAGGTGATCAAGCTAGATGTACAGGTGACAGGCAACATCCTTGTTAGGCTGTCTAGACCCCTTGGTTTACATGCATGCAACGTTGAACTTTTCTCTATCAGTCTATGTTTTTAAAAAGATCTCAATCGCTAGTACTTATTTCAAGCAAATTAAAATTCCCTGACTTTCTATTATTATATTTTTATCAAATTTCACTTTAGCACTGAAATTTAAAACATTACCTGGTATTACCATATACATGTATATAGTTTGGCAGTTTTGATTGTACATATGATTATGGTTGCCTTCTGGCTTTCCTGCACTACAGGGAATTTCCCTTTAGCTCGACCCATCATTTCACAATAACTTCCTGATTGACTTACTTGAAAAATACTGTCTACATTGGCTATGTATACAGAATGTTTTGCAATTTCTCTAGTTTTTCCAAATTGCTAGGTACCGAAGGTACTATAAACTAGTTTGAGAATGCTAAGCTAACATTTGGTATTTCCCATCACCAATAGCACATTACATTTCTTTTGAGAACATTTTTAAAGGGCTGAACTCCATAAATAGGGGAGGAAACTCATTTTCATTTCATTTCAAATCGATTTTATTGCAAGAATGCAACTGGATTAGGCCAAGGTATCGCATATTAAAGCCCTTTCCAGGTAAAACCAATATATATATATATACTTTATTCACATCCCCCTGATGTAAATTTCTGTGCACCAAGTACCGTTACCCTGGAAACATCAGTGCTTTACTTTAATATTGCAAAAAATAATGGGGCATCACTCTTTAAACAGGAGAGTTTACACATATCTAACTCCATAGTTATGTTATTCTGAAGTACTTAATCTATATGATTTCGAGGTAAGGTATTATGCATACCAAGTATCATTCAAATTAGTGCATTACTTTGAGAGAAGTAGTGCGAACAATGTTTTAAAACTAAGGGACTCACATAAGGTAGCAGTATACAGTAGAAATGGCCCGACTCTGATAAACAAGGCACATGTCGAGGAAATGTAAACACAGCGGATTTACCCTACACAACACATGTATACATGTATATTTATTTGTAAACTGCATTACATTTACAATACATATAAAGTACTGAGAAGTGTATAAACCTTTTCTATGATTGTCACTTGTGTGAAAACCATGGTTACCACATCAAAAATTACCAAAAATTGCTATTTTCAACCCAAAATTTGACCCCCGTAACTAGTATTTTTTTTCCTAAGCTCTGTCTGAAATTAAAGATTACCTACCTGGTTGCAGAATTATCTGGGTCCCAGTAATGTTGTAAAACCTGATTTTTTGCAATTTTGCGTCGTGTGCTGTTGTCAAAATTTTACCTCCTGTACAGCTAGCTTTTCATGTGTACGCACCCTTTCGGATTATGGCCAAAATTTTATTCTCGACCAAAAAAATATTTCCTTTCTATAAATGTGAAGCTCACATAGCCCACTTCATCATGCTTATACCAATTTTAGTACAGTTTTATTTTTATATTTTTTTACATATATCATTATACAGGGGTTAGCCATTTAACAAAAATATCACCCATGGCCACAACCCTCTACTGTACACTGCTACCTAAACAAGAGGCCCAGAGGGCCTGTATCGCTCACCTGGATATCTAAGCAATCATGGCAAAATATTCTCCGAATGACTGAATGAGATCCAAGGGAATATGCCAGACCCCAAGGCCAATCCTTGTAGCATATCTGTATTTGATTTTTTATGCCCAGCAATTTTATGTATGGTTATGGTGCGGGGATCTCAACTGTTTCCAAGCTGTGACTCAGAAACTAGGTCCCTAGGGTTGTGGCCGGACCCTAGGATCAATTCTAATATCATGACTGCATTTGTCTCTTTTTGCCCAGCGTTTGTATATACAGTTTTGGGGGGATCTCAACCGTTTCAAAGTTATGACCCAGGGGTTAAGTCTCCAAGGTTGGGGCCAGACCCTAGAGCCATCCTGGAAGCAAATGTGCATTCCTCTCTTTATACTCAGCAATTATATATATGGTTATATAGTGGGGATCTCAACCATTTCCAAGTAATACATTTTTTTTGGCCCCACCCCTTAACCCGGGGGGTCAGCCCAACCATTTGTTCAATTTTGAATCCCTGCCTCCCATGAATGCTTCCGACCAAATATGATCAATATCCATCGTATAGTTCTACGGAAGAAGTCGTTTGTAGCAATATAGCCAAATTGCCCCCTTTTGGCCCAGCCCTCAGCCCCCTGGGGGGTCAGCCCCACAATTTGTACAATTTTGAATCCCCACCACCTAGGGATGCTTCCAGTCAAATATGGTTCATATCTATCTCATAGTTCCAGAGAAGAAGTCGCTTAAAGTAATATAGCCAAATCGCCCCCTTTTGGCCCTGCCCCTCAGCCCCCTTGGGGGTCAGACACACCATTTGTACAATTTTGAATCCCTACCTCTGATGAATGCTTCTGATTAAATATGATTGATATCCAGTGCATAGTTCTCCAGAAGAAGTCGTTTGTAGCAATATAGCCAAAATGCCCCTTTTGGCCCCGCCCCTCAGCCCCCTGGGGGGTCAGCCCAACCATTTGTACAATTTTGAATTCACACCACCTAGGGATGCTTCCAGTCAAATATAGTTGATATCCATCTCTTAGTTCCAGAGGAGATGTCACTTAAGGCAATATAGCCAAATTGCCCTCTTTTTGCCCCTCCCCTCAGCCCCCTGGAGGGGTCAACCCCACCATTTGTACAATTTTGAATCCCCACCACCTAGGGATGCTTCCAGTCAAATTTAGTTAAATTCCAATCAGTGGTTAAGAAGAAGAAGTCGTTTAAAGAAATTGTTGACGGACGGACGACGGACGACGGACGCCACGGTATATAAGCTCACCTTAAGCTTGGTCCTTCGGACCCGGTGAGCTAAAAATGCTGTATCAAATTACGAATAGCAGGTGCACAACTTCAGAGTGTTGACTACATCAGCTGAAATCTTAAGGATAGGTGTGGACAGGATTGTGTCTATAGACAAAAAGGAATGGTAAAACAGTTATTTTACTAAGGAGGGCATCCAGTGGATAAACAATATGTATACCCATATATACCACTTGTACTCCATTAGACCTTGTATAGAAGTCTGACACCATGGCCAGTTGTCTGTGTCACCATGCATCATACACATATTCACAGATATCAATCAGCCATCTAAGCCAATTCAGCCATGCTATCTATCAGAAGGCAAAACACTATATGTTCCCTTTAGTTTTTTGTATAAATGAATCTCCCATTACTTTTGCTGTAGATATAACTGTGCGAGACTGGGCCAAGCGACTAACATAGACCAGGTATATATTCAACTTGTTATAGCAACTGTTTTGTATTCAAAGGTTCTGGATTCAAATCTTAGTCTGGTACCTTGGCTTTTTTTTTATTTCATGTTTTATTACTTTATTATTAACTCATTCACTCTTGAAATTACATAATAAACTATTCTAACCTTTGAATTGTAGGTGTTCAAATTTGTCTGCAGGGGTGAATGAGTTAAAGAGAGAAGTTCTGCAGTACCTCATCTATTTCTCTTTACACATATAATTTCATTAGTTTTTTTCCCTTATTTGTTATTAAGTGAAGACGAACCTGTTGGTTGGTGGCCAGCTAATTCTTACCCTATTATTCACATTGGACAACTATTAATGCAATTTGCCAGAAATTGGTTGGCTTAACACTCCCAAACCACACACAGATATTTAATTCTGTGGGGTTGGCACTATTGGTCTGCATCTGAATTTATATAAAAAAACTTAGGGAGTAAAATAGTGGCTAGCAGATGCTTTTACCTCTTCTGGAATACCAGGACATATTTTGGCAGATACCGAATGCTTAATAGAAGGCTGTTTTGTAACATACTCTGCTGAGTTTGTTTTGTATTGTACAAACTGATTCAATATTTTCTTTTCTTTCATTCAGTTTTTCTTTTCCACTTTTCATGGACCCTCTAAACTAAGCAGAGCTGTACAGTGTGAAACTTCTTACTTGAACTTGCATTACTTGAATATACCCCCCTTTGATTGTTCATGACAATGTTCTTATAGATATATACATGTATGTATATTCTTTATTAAATAAGTAATCTTGGATTAATTACCCAAACTGCAATAACTTGAATACCTTGTGCGTAAAATGCAGACAATCCCCCATCCAACCAATGGCCATGCTCAAAGTTGCTGAACTGGTGAGCATGTCCCAGCAGGGTTTTACTGCAGAGCTTGAAAACCTAGCATGCCAGTATAATGGCAGTGTTTTCCCCTCATATTCTTTAGCTGTAAATACACTATTACCCCCTCGGGGAAGTCTTGTCCCGGGACCTGGTCTGGGTAAACCTGGGGGTCCTCCCTGTGTACCAAGGACCTTCTAATTCCCTAACCACCAGGAACTGTGCTTACATTATACCACATGGTCGATCACTATGCTGCCTCAAAATGTAACATGCTAGCTGTCCCCAATCTAACCATGTGTTCCTCAAACTCTGATTTATTCCTGATCACACAATACCTTGGTTTTTATTATATATATGTTCTTCGAATAGTTAGTCGCACCCATATATCACGCCTACTGTGTGCCATTGCCATGCTGAATATGTTTTGATTGTTAATTTTGTTTATATCAATCCACGTTATTATAACAATGGAGTACATATATTAATTACTCCTCATTTTCTTCATTTTAGACAGCTAGATCCAGCACACATTTCATTTCTTATTGATATTCTGTATAATAAATGTCTGTCACCAAATACAATATGACTTACTATGCCTATAAATGACAGGTACTAGTTTGGCATTACATATGTCTATGTATAGTCTCTTAATTTCATTTCCTTCTTAATACCAATGACTATTTGTTTTCATTGTTGGGTATAGTTGTAATGAATTTTGTCATCCTTAATTATTAAACTTTTTTTGTTTACTTTCTTTCTGTAATCTGCGATATTAGCAGATCGAGCTCATGCTGTCTGCCATCCCACCTGACAAGGAATGTTGATCTAACTTTGCGATCAGATACAATGAATATCATTCATTGTATCTGATCGCGAAGTTATATATACCATAAATTCCTTGACTTATTGATCTGGACCCTTCGGGTAAGAATTAGCAGGTGTTTACTCTGATTATCTGTATCATTGCCAAATCCACAAATAAATCCCATCTCATACAATCTTTGGTACCTTTGACAGCAGTGGTGTTTATGAAGTTGGCCCATGTAACGTTATATGTATGTAAATGTGTCAAGGGGATGGCATTTGTGTAATATAGATAATTTCGTTACAGGCAAATGAAACGTTCTAATGCCTTTAAATTTGTTTTCGGGATATGTATGGACAGTAGGCTTAATGCATGGATGCAATATACTGATATGATATTTGGTTTGAAAAGAATTTTATAAATAATGGACGTCGACAGTCCAGTTCACTGAACATTGTCACCCTTCAACAAGACTTGAACAAGTGGTTGACAGATTGCTACGGTATCCATTTCTACTTACTTATGTCTAGGGACTCTTCATATCAATCCTTCCACAATATTGCCCGTACAAGTTATCCCAGGTTCATGATATACCCACGATTTACTTGGCAATTTTCTCACCAATTTAGATCAATGTCCCGGTCCGCGTTCTCGATCTGCTGTCATTCATGTCAAGGTAAATACACAGGAACGCATGCGTCACAGGAAACGACATTTCAACATAAAAAAAGCGACTCACGGTAATTGGTGCAACGGCGCAGCACTAACAACACAGTAAAGTTAACATTCGCCCTTACAATTGAAAGATAATACGAAGGATTCCATTATAAACAAAATGATGAATTTATATATATGTATCAAAGAATTCGAAGGAGGTATCTTCACCCCTTTAAAAGTCAAATGAGGATCTTTAACAACAAAAGGCCATGAGGGCCTGTATGCCTATCTTTCATCTGGATTTAAGCAGACAAGGCAAAATATTCTCATTAAAAGTAGTATTGTAAGTAAGATCCTTGGAATTGGGGCAGTCCTTATCCCCTTGGAGCTGCCAGACCCTCATTTTTTAATCCAAAGCTCTTTTTAAAGAAGGCTTCTGTTTTAATAATTGTGATTTCTACAAGTATCTCATTCACTCACTCACTCACTTACAGTTTTAGAGATTAGAGAAGTCATTTAAATCAATATGACAAAAATACACAATTTTGGCCCAGTTCCCCTCAGCCCAATGTTTTTCTAACCCAAAATTTTAGAGGTATAGTTATATTACCTGGTAAAGTGATTGCATGGTCTGTTTTAACACCGATTTTCAGGTTGTGGTGATGATAAGCCCTCAATAATTGTTAGTGGATGTCTGCTTCCCTCACTCAGAAGAAAGGGAGTTAACTGTGATACTCGATGTGCTGAATAGTTGCTACAAGAGCAAGCTTCCAATCTTCCTGTAACACATCCCTGTTTCAAAATGGCTTAAGGGTTAAGCTTAATGTGAAGATATTTGTATCATACAGGGGAACTCATTTTAAACACAGAACGTACGTCTGCCCCTTGGGCAAAACAACATGGTCAACAGGTGTAATGGTTTAAAGAATACTCTTTATAAACAGGTGAAGAAATTTACCTTATTTGGAATTGCGAAGAGCATTGTGTTGAAGAGTTCCAGGGAATGGTACCTTTCAGAGGGCCAGTATCATTCACATTGATCTTTATTCTCTGCAATTGTATTAATGCATATGGCTTATGGGTTCAGGATCTCATCCATTTCAAAGTTATGGCCCAGAAATTAAGTTCCTAGGGCCCCACGATAGTCATACTTATATCATATTTGTGTTCGTCTTTTGATGCCCAGCAATGGTGTATATAGTTATAAGGTGGGAATCTCAACCATTTCAAAGTTTTCGCTCAGAAATCAAGTATCTAGGGGTGGGGCCATACTCCAGGATGAATTGAAATCATGATTGTTTCCTATTTGATGCTCAGCAATCATGGTTATAGGGTTGGGATCTCGATAAAGTCCAAGTTAAGAATTCTTTTTTTGGTTCTAATCTCCCTTACCTACAAATTACGCATTGAATGCGTAATTCCACAGTATTTCCGCATATTCTCCGCATTGTGAATTCCACACTTTTTCCGCAAGTGCAGAGTATTCGGAATTCCACAAATACGTAAAAAATGCGTAAAAAATGGAAAACTGAAATTTACGCACTTGCGTAGAAAATGCGTAAAAAAAATCCACAAATTTTCCACATTGTAAATTCCACACTTTTTCCGCAAATGCAGAGTATTCGGAATTCCACAAATACGTAAAAAATGCGTAAAAAATGGAAAACTGAAATTTACGCACTTGCGTAGAAAATGCGTAAAAAATGAAATACTGAAATTTACGCACTTGCGTAGAAAATGTGTAAAAAAATCCACAAATTTTCCACATTGTAAATTACACACTTTTTCCACAAATATGTAAAAAAATGTGTAAAAATTGAAAACCTTTTGTAGCGTAAAAAAAAATCCACATATTTTTCGATTTGTGGCCCAGTGAAATGGAAGAAAAAAAAATTCCTTGACATCTCGCCTCTGTTGCCTGTTTTTTGGAGTCTGAGATTTTCAAGATTAGTCACCAGGTAGGGTCAACAGAAGTAAAAAAAAAAACATTTGTAGGACTGCAGGACATTATGAGTGCATATTCTTTATATCCTTCTTGAATATTAATATTTGGCCAGGGTATTTTGCTCTTCTAATAGCAGATGGTAAGCTATTGCACAACATGGTCAAAACCCTCCCAAAGCACTGCTTTCTTTAGGTCACAGTACAAGAGTTTGGGAACACAACAATGCTTTTGTCTTAGACTGGAGTGATCGTGACAGCTGATACAGGGTTAAACAAGCTCCTGTAGGTACTTAGGAGCTGTTCCACGAACAGTGCCTTGTATGTGTACACCAATTTTTTGTACTATATTTCAAGGGAGGGATCCAATGCTGTTTCTTGTTTAGGTTAGGTTGGTTCCGTTTATCCCTTGCCTGGATACCACCAGGTATGCAGGGCGATTGAAGAATAGGAAAAAAAGAATTATATAAGTCAATTGCAACAAGTTCAGGATAAGTTGGGTTTTATGTATTTGGAAACATCTACCGGTTTCTCCAGAACAGTGAATTTTGACAAAATTTGTTCCCTTATTAGTACTAAAAATCAGGGGGAAACTTTGTATTTTTATCTGTGACATCATACAACCATTAATCATTTTACAGTTGGTGAATACATTGCTAGGTAACCAATGTATTCAACCACAGCAAAATGTTTAATTTTTAAACATGTAACATAAAGATAACCATGATGGACGAAGGGAAGGTGATACAATTTATATTGGAGTGACCGTTTACGGATAATCATGTGATATCTAATGTATGATCATCATGACATCACAGATAACAATGCATGCTCTCGGACAGCACTCAAGTAGTGGCTTAAAGTATAATTCGCTTGGTGATGGGTTCTAGATCTATGGACAGAAGGCTCATAAGCTCACGTGTAGAGCGCAGAAATGTTGGAATAAACTTTGGAGTATGTTCACTATGTTGGTAGCGAGGCCGCCACATCATGATTGGTAGACGCATCACAATAAGAGTATTCTTGTAATTAAAAATTTAAGTAGGGACAGTTAGGATTTATGTAAGGTAGTCAAAATCCACTTTGGCCACCATGTGTCTTGTTGTTTATGTTTTCTATTTCGTGTAATGAATATTTTGATATTTTTGTGTCTAATTTTCATTGTCACCAGTTGTCTATGTATACTTTATAATTTCAAATTTGTTACCACTGCAATCAGAAAGCGAAAGCCGCAATTTATGTTACCCTTCAGCTTGTAAACATGTAATTTGTGTTGGGTGACAATAGTGATGGTGCAACACACTGGTCACCTGGTGAAATTAGTTACAATAGCCCCTAGACTTCACTCACTCTGCTTCAATTAAAAAAAAAATGAAATCTGACAACTTTGAAAAGCCTAAATTCAATACGACCAATAGTTGACACTACAACAATAAATTTATTTGAAGTCCTTGATACTTTTTTTGGAAGAGTTGTGGGGAGGGGGGCTTGGTAATATGATGATCAAGTGAAAATGAGCAGTGTTATTTTTTTTCTTCAAATAATCTGACAATGTTACTGGAAGTTGGAACTTATTGTAATTCACAGGCATTTATTATTATTATTATATTTTTTTTAATAAAAATAGTCCCTACACAAAAGATCACACCCTACTCTTACAAAAAATACATTGGTTCTTTTTTCAAGAGTAAGGGTGTGATTTTTTTTGTCAGGACTATTTTTATTGACAGAAACATTTGATTTAATGCCTGTGTTGTAATTCCACAAATTAAAATTTAAAGAGCAGGCAATAAGTTACAGGTTCAATATATTAAAATACAGAAAATAAAATCACAAACACATTTTTTATCTGATGGCTTGTTATTTGACTTTATTTGTAATGCAATATTTATGCTTGATCCATGAATAATAAATTGTAATTAAAGTATTTAAAATGAATCATTATATATATATGAACTCTGAATTTAAACCCAGGCAGTGCAATTGTACATTTGGGATTTTTTTTATCAAGCAGACTGTCAATTTGCTAATCTGAACTTTTCATATATACAAATGTTTCATATACAATACAAAATTTGGTAAATCAGTTTGTAGGAATAGTTACGTGAATTTATTTTATGAATTTGTAAAACGAATTGAACGTAGCAATTACGATCTGACGACCAACAACGAAAGCTGTGATCGAAAAATGCCCCTGTCTCCGTAAATTTGACTCTCATTGGGCTTTTATTTATCTGACATTGCTCTTACCATCACTAGGAAGGAGATAACGAATCCTCCGTTTGATGTAATGACCGGCAGACCTTCATCCACAGGGGTTCATTACAATTTAATACAAATGTCCAGAATACACATATGCTACACTGATATGGATCACAGCACACATAAACATACATATCAGTATAGCATATGTGTATTTCAAACATTTGCGATATGATGTGCAGATAACCGATCATGAGGTGACTTGAAGTTCGTGAACGCTGTCGGCTGTCAACACACAAATCCGATTTGTAAAAGAGCGCGAAAAGTTTGGTTGTCGTCAGGGTCAATAAGGCGTTTTGAAGGAAAGCCCTTTGATATGGTTAGAAACGTTTTAATGACCAAGATCCATAATATTTACTTCCGGTTGTAATCGGTGTTTTGAGAAGAGTTTGTGTGGGTTTTCAAGATACATTTGAGAAGACAATCGACACTCACCGGGATAAAAAGCCAGCGTACAGTGTATACAATTTTTAACAGCTGTACAATTCTTACCAAACGTTCCACGCCCTTCTTTCTGATAAGGTTTATATGATTGAAGAATCATGCCAGGACAAACCGCAAGGACTCACAATTAAAATTATATCATCATGATCATGATTGCACCATGGATGACAGTCTGGTAAGCGTTTTTGACTGACACAGCCCTTAAAAGAAAAAGGGTCAATCAGACATGATAATTTCAATTTCTCCTGGAACTCGACAAGGTTAACTAGATCGCGTTGGGTTACAAAACGAGCGAACGTCTTTATATTTTTAAACAAGAATTGTTTCCGTTCAGGAACAGAGGAACAATTTCCACATTGATTTTCGAATGACAATCTTTCTATATGTTACACTCCACAGATACCAAAATGGCTTGAATGCAAAATGTTTTCATTGATTTAATTAGGGGTGTGCAATAATATTGCAGCACTGATATATTAAAATATTTATCTAGCAGTACATATATCGCAATATCATTTTTAGATGGTAATAAGATTGTAACATCATTTTTAAATGTTTCAATTAATTGTTTGGGGGTTTTAGCAAAGTGATGTTATTGAATATTTTTATGTTAATTCCATAATTTGTCCTTTACATGCATCTCAAACTACATGTATCTCAAACCAGATGAACTACATATTTTTCAGAGAGAATGCAGTTATCCCAACAAAGTGGATGAAAGAACTTCTTGTATTCATGCATATGGACTTCAGTAAAGGCTGTAAAGATGTTTCAAGATTTCCAAATGTAATCAAAAAGGATTGAGCATCTAATGCTGACCAATTAGGCCAGTATTGGTCTCGTACAACTGAAACATCACTTTTAGGTTGATATTATTCTGTATACTGTCACTTTCATGTCTATTGTCGTAATGTAATTATTAGGCTACTCTCTGAAAACAGAGTGACATGCAGATTTATCCCCAGGGTATAGGTTGTACTTAGTTACAATGCAGTTTAAATTTTAAAAAACATAGACCTTCTGACACCAGAATTAACATGATGTTGTGGTGTTTATTATGTAGTGTTTCCTTATTTTAGGAGGGATGGTGGAAGTCTAACCAATCTCACTGAACAAATGGTTCATAGCTACATATACCATGATGTGTACAGTGTCAGATATTCTAGACTATTATAATTATACTGACCAAATTGGGCCTTTTAGGACTTTCACAACTAAATCATTTACTATATGTTATTACCAAACATTTTAGCTAATAACTTTAATATTTGAAGTTCAAAACAAGTGACAATTAACTGTCTAGATTCATAAAAACATACCTTGCAAAGGCTACAAAATGACCTTTTTGGTAGGTTTAGTGGCATATTGGAGTGTCACAGCGTCAGGAAGTTGACAACTGGATGTTTACAAGCAAACCCCGTGACCCAAAACAGAAACGCCCCCAGACATTTTGCCCTGTGCAAATCTGCATACAGACAGACATGGAAATATATCAAAAGTATATATTTTTCAAAAGTTAAATACCTGAACATTTCATTTATCTAAAAATCTGTCATCAGTTCCTTATTAAACTCCTTCAGTGGCCGAATGATTAGCCGGAACTTATTTTAGATTGGAACTACAAACATATGAAACACTTGCTGATTGGCTAATTTAGTTGTGCGAGTCCTTTTAAAAAGTCAGTCAATGTCTTATACATTCACTATTGCAATTGTTAAGTTTATGTTTTTCCTCAATTATATTTTATTACCATGTGTTCTAATTTGTTTCATTCCACTGTTTGTACAGGCTTTACATTTCAGTTAACTGATTTTTGTTTGTTTTGCTCTTTTCATTTCTGTTCAATGAAACCACACTATGATTTAAATATGTAATAAACTTGTGGAACTTGAACTCTGGTGTTGTTTTGGGTCTTTCCTCACACTTTAATTAATCAGGAGAAGGTGGGTTGATCAGGAGTTGACTGCAGTTGGCCACTGGTTCTATATTCCAAAATTTGTACAGTTTGTAAAACATTCAAAATTACACAATGCAAAGTCATATTTGTGGCCAACTCTTGTCTCCTGACCCGCCTAAGACATAACATTTACTGCTGGAGGCTTAATTACATACAAATTCATGCCATGACATTATGATGTCATTTGATTGTCATGTCATCAGCACATGGTAATGTCTGTTTTTACATGTAGGCACTTTTTTGTCATGGTCGTGTGTGTGACGTGGTTTATCCAGCAACTGCGCTTCCATTGATTTTAAAATGTTCATACCTAGAACATGCTACATGTATAAGTATACATAATTACAATGTAAACAGCTAAATACAAATTGCTTCTAGTGCTTTTTATATACATTTGTCCCTGACAAATGAACCCAAATAATTCCAAATATTTGAATAAAACACATTGATTGATAAAAAAAACTCGGAATCCAATAAGGATTTGTATGCACCATATGCATGGTAACACCAAATAACTGGTAACTTTGTTATTTGAGTGAGTCCTTGCATTGAGTGTCAGGACCATGAGACACTGTTAAAATATATACTTTATTTATTTTAAAACAATTATGAAACAAGTTCTTTCAAGTTATAATCAATCTTGTTAACCCGGATATTTATTTGCATGAACTTTTTAATCATATGTTTTGAAGAAACTACTATTCATATGATTAAAATATCGTTGGCATACAGAAACCAGGGGGAAAAAATCTATTGAAAATCTCATATATTTTGAAAAATTTTCTAAGTCCAGAATGTTTCCCCTTGAAATTATTCTAAGTCAAAAATTGCATTTAAAAATGACTAAGTCAAATTTCCGCATATTTTACACATATTTTCCACATCATGATTTCCGCATTTGCGTAAAACATGCGTAAAAATAAAAAATCCACATATTTTCCGCATTTGAAAATGACTAAGTCAAATCTCCGCATTTTCTACACACATTTTCCCCATCATGATTTCCGCATTTGCGTAAAACATGCGTAAAAATAAAAAATCCTCACATTTTCCGCATTTTTTCCACACTCGCGGAACAACTGCGTAATTTGTAGGTAAGGGCAGTCTCCATTCATACAGCAGGAGAAGAAGTTCAAACGATTTACCTAAATTTCCCCTATTAAGGGCCCGACCCCTCAGCCCAAAAGGAGGCAATACCTTCCATTTATACAAAATTGAATCCCCCTTGCCCAAGAATGTTGTAGACAAAATTTGGTAAAATTCACTCCTTTTGTAAAGAAGGGGAAGGATTTTAAACATTTTCCCCTATCTTCTCCTCAATGGGCCGCCTATGCCCCAAGGGGAGCAACACCCTTCCTTTATACAAAAGTTAATTCCTCTTGCCCAAGTATGTTTTAAACACAGTTCATAGGTTGCCTCAAAGCAGTTCATAAATTATTATCCGTCCTTATACTGGGCCTTGGCAACCAGCCAATATCTTTCTCAACACCCTGGGGAGCATACAGCCGGGGCTGCCATTTCGGCGTTCACAGCTAGAATTCAACGATTTTAGCACTGCCCAACCACATACTGATTTACAGCTGAGCAGACTTGAACAAGCGGAGTAAATTATACATTGTTCAAAGATACAACACGGTGCCATGACGTGACTCGAACCTGCAACCCTTCGGTCACGACCCTGGCGTCCTACCACTAGACTACCGCGCCTCCATGGCACATTATACATTTTTCCTTTATTACATAATCATTCCCACAAATTCTAGTAGATCTCCAATAAATCTCCATGACCCCGGCATCCTACCTTGCCTCCATGGCACATTATACATTATTCCTTTATTCAATAATCATTCACACAAATTCTAGTAGATCTCCAATAAATCTCCATGTCAAAAGATCAGCTCTTTAGTGCATATATTGAATCAATGACACCCGGGCCTTTACATAAATAACCCCAAAAACCTTTATCCTGCTGAATTGGGTTAGAAAAGAAAGTTAATCTAAATCATAAATAAAACATTTCTTTTCATGTTTGGGACACTTGAATCAATACTGAAACATATTAATGAATCTTCATGTAAAATATCAGTATGCTAGCACGAATATCAAATCAATGGCAAGTGTTACTGGTAAATTCTCAAAAAATTACCCCCTAAAGCTTTGACCTAGTGATTTTATTACGGCAAGTCAACATTTAATGTTCTAATATGAACAACAAGCATTATGTAAACATTAAGCAGATCCATCAAATCAGTCGGAAAGAATCCCTGAAGCATTAATCCTTGACTGAGGACAGAGTCAAATATAATTCCTGTAGCTTTACTCCTTCACTGAGGACCGAGTCAAATAGAATCCCTGGAGCTTCACTCCTTCACTGAAGACCGAGTTAAATAGAATCCCTGGAGTTTAAATCCTCCACTGAGAACAGAGTCAAATAGAACCCCTGTAGTTTCACTCCTTCACTGAGGACCGAGTCAAATAGAATCCCTTGAGCTTCACTCCTTCACTGAGGACCGAGTCAAATGTAATCCCTGGAGCTTCACTCCTTCACTGAGGACAGAGTCAAATAGAATCCCTGGAGCTTCAATCCTTCACTGAGGACCGAGTCAAATATAATCCCTGGAGCTTCACTCCTTCACTGAGGACAGAGTCAAATAGAATCCCTGGAGCTTCAATCCTTCACTGAGGACCGAGTCAAATATAATCCCTGGAGCTTCACTCCTTCACTGAGGACAGAGTCAAATAGAATCCCTGGAGCTTCAATCCTTCACTGAGGACCGAGTCAAATATAAACCCTGGAGCTTCACTCCTTCACTGAGGACCGAGTCAAATGTAATCCCTGGAGCTTCACTCCTTCACTGAGGACAGAGTCAAAAAGAATCCCTGTAGTTTCACTCCTTCACTGAGGACCGAGTCAAATAGAATCCCTGGCGTTTCAATCCTTCACTGAGGATGGAGTCAAATAGAATCCCTGGAGCTTCACTCCTACACTGAAGACTGAGTCAAATAGAATCCCTGGAGCTTAAATCCTCCACTGAGAACAGAGACAAATAGAATCCCTGTAGTTTCACTCCTTCACTGAGGACCGAGTCAAATAGAATCCCTGGAGTTTCAATCCTTCACTGAGGATGGAGTCAAATAGAATCCCTGGAGCTTCACTCCTACACTGAAGACTGAGTCAAATAGAATCCCTGGAGTTTAAATCCTCCACTGAGAACAGAGTCAAATAGAACCCCTGTAGTTTCACTCCTTCACTGAGGACCGAGTCAAATAGATCCCTGGAGCTTCACTCCTTCACTGAGGACCGAGTCAAATGTAATCCCTGGAGCTTCACTCCTTCACTGAGGACAGAGTCAAAAAGAATCCCTGTAGTTTCACTCCTTCACTGAGGACCGAGTCAAATAGATCCCTGGAGCTTCACTCCTTCACTGAGGACCGAGTCAAATATAATCCCTGGAGCTTCACTCCTTCACTGAGGACCGAGTCAAATAGAATCCCTGGCGTTTCAATCCTTCACTGAGGATGGAGTCAAATAGAATCCCTGGAGCTTCACTCCTACACTGAAGACTGAGTCAAATAGAATCCCTGGAGTTTAAATCCTCCACTGAGAACAGAGTCAAATAGAATCCCTGTAGTTTCACTCCTTCACTGAGGACCGAGTCAAATAGAATCCCTGGAGCTTCACTCCTTCACTGAGGACCGAGTCAAATAGAATCCCTGGAGTTTAAATCCTCCACTGAGGATGGAGTCAAATAGAATCCCTGGAGCTTCACTCCTACACTGAAGACCGAGTCAAATAGAATCCCTGGAGTTTAAATCCTTCACTGAGGACAGAGTCAAGTAGAATCGCTGGAGCTTCACTCCTACCCTGAGGGCTGAGTAAAATAGAATCCCTGGGGTTTAAATCCTTCACTGAGGACAAAGTCAAATAGAATCCCTGGAGTTTCAATCCTTCACTGAGGACAGAGTCAAGTAGAATCCCTGGAGTTTCAATCCTTCACTGAGTATGGCGTCAAAAAGAATTCCTGAGGTTTAAATCCGTCACTGAGGACAAAGTCAAATAGAATCCCTGGAGTTTAAGTCCTTCACTGAGGACAGAGTCAAGTAGAATCGCTAGAGCTTCACTCCTACCCTGAGGGCTGAGTAAAATAGAATCCCTGGAGTTTAAATCCTTCACTGAAGGCTCAGTCAAAAAGAATCCCTGGAGTTTAAATCCTTCACTGAGGATAAAGTCAAATAGAATTCCTGGAGTTTAAGTCCTTCACTGAGGACAGAGTCAAGTAGAATCGCTAGAGCTTCACTCCTACCCTGAGGGCTGAGTAAAATAGAATCCCTGGAGTTTAAATCCTTCACTGAGGGCTCAGTCAAAAAGAATCCCTGGAGTTTAAATCCTTCACTGAGGACAAAGTCAAATAGAATCCCTGGAGTTTCAATCCTTCTTTCAGGAAGAAGTCAAATATAGAATCCCTGGAGTGTCACTCCTTCACCAAGGATCGAGTCAAATAGAATCCCTGGAGTTTAAATCCTTCACTGAAGGCTCAGTCAAATAGAATCCCTGTAGTTTAAATCCTTCACTGAGGGCTGAGTCAAGTAGAATTGCTAGAGTTTGAATCCTTCACTGAGGACAGAGTCAAGTAGAATTGCTAGAGTTTGAATCCTTCACTGAGGACTGAGGCAAATAGAAACCCTGGAGTTTAAATCCTTCACTGAGGAGGGAGTCAAATAGAATCCCTAGAGCTTCACTCCTTCATTGAGGACAGAGTCAAATATAATCCCTACAGCTTCACTCCTTCACCGAAGACGGAGTCAAATATAATCCCTACAGCTTCACTCCTTCACTGAGGACAGAGTCCTTCACTGAGGACTGAGTCAAATAGAATCCCCGGAGCTTCAATCCTTCACTGAGGATTGAGTCAAATAGAATCCCTGGAGCTTCATTCCTTCACTGAGGACCAAGTCAAATAGAATCCCTGGAGTTTAAATCCTTCACTGAGGATGGAGTCAAATAGAATCCCTGGAGTTTAAATCCTTCAACGAGGATCAAGCCAAATAGAATCCCTGGTGCTTATGATTTATAGATTCTTGCTTTGAATGTAAAAGTCATGAGATGCATTATATTCCAACAATGATCTAATTTTAAGGTTTGAACTGTTTTGAAAGTTAGCTAGGTCTTGAATTTAACCAGGGTAGGTTTTCTTTTTTATCTTAAATATCAGGGACAATCAGAACACCTATATATATGCTGGAAAAATACATGGAAATGTCTTACTGATTAGCAATATTGTTAACAAAACATTAAAAATGTGCACAAATTATAATGTTGCCAACCTTCATGGTAAATTATTGAAAAGTGAAATTTTGAACAATTGTCAATTTTAAACATTCCCAAAATTGTCATTTTATGGTGGCTGAGGCTTGGGCATTAAGTCGTTGAAATAGTTGACTTTTTGTTATGGTTTAACCATAATAACTTAAATTAGGGATAATTTGTAGATATAGCTGTAAATCTCATCCAATGATTCAAATACTGAATGTAAACAGTGCATGATTTTTGCTGTACATGTATTTTGAATTCTCATTTACCCATAATTCCTTCTTTATCTGCATTATCTAGTGTCAGCATTCATTTTCCATTTTTTTTCCATATTTCTCCGTATTTCGTTTCTCCGTATTTTGTTCATCCTTTTTCCATATATTCTCCAAATTTTTCCATATTTTGAAAAGAAATACAGAATAAATGCGGAAATTAATGTCCAAATAATCCCATTCATATTTTTCCATATTTTTTTTATGGAGAAAATATGGAAATCTGAGGTACAGGAGAGTCAAATAGAATCCCTGGAGCTTCACTCCTTCACTGAGGACCGAGTCAAATAGAAGCCCTAGAGCTTCACTCCTTCACTGAGGATAGAGTCAAAAAGAATCCCTGTAGTTTCAATCCTTCACTGAGGACTGAGTCAAATAGAATCCCTAGAGCTTCACTCCTTCACTGAAGATGGAGTCAAATAGAATTTCTGGAGCTTCACTCCTTCACTGAAGACAGAGTCAAATAGAATCCCTACAGCTTCACTCCTTCATTGAGGATGGAGTCAAATAGAATTTCTGGAGCTTCACTCCTTCACTAAGGACAGAGTCAAATAGAATCCCTAGAGCTTCACTCCTTCACTGAGGATGGAGTCAAAAATAGAATTTCTGGAGCTTCACTCCTTAACTGAGGACAGAGTTAAATATGATTCCTGGAGTTTAAATCCTTCAATGAGGATCTTGTCAAATAGAATCCCTGGAGCTTCACTCCTTCACAAAGGATGGAGTCAAATAGAATCCCTGGAGTTTAAATCCTTCACTGAGGACAGTCAAATATAATCCGTGGAGCTTCACTCCTTCACTGAGGACAAAGTCAAATAGAATCCCTAGAGCTTCACTCCTTCACTGAGGATGTAGTCATAATAGAATTTCTTGAGCTTCACTCCTTAACTGAGGACAGAGTTAAATCTAATTCCTGGAGTTTAAATCCTTCAATGAGGATCTTGTCAAATAGAATTTCTGGTAGTTTAAATCCTTCAATGAGGAACTGAGAATCCAGACTGATGAGTTACACAGTACATGTATTATGATGTATATCATATATTTCTTATCATAAATCTTTATTTAACTTTTCTCCAAACAGTTCCTCCTTAGATATTTAGTCCTTCGTATAAACTTGAAATAGCTGTCTTTTGTGCGATAGCCATCATTAGAATACCGGTAAGCTATTCACATTTTTGCTGCTTCAATAATAACCACATTGCTAAATATCAACATTGCTCTCCCATTAAAAGAAATAAGAGCTGCTATATTTTGTTGTTGTTGCAAACTCTGTTTTAGTTTATTAATACATGTATTGACATCTTGAAAGATTACTTGCATATCAAAATCATATCATTGTGAATTGCCTTGTAGTGAAAACACCGTTTTTTCCTGAGTTGGAACAGGAGAGTATTTAGTCTGACATGTGTTTATACACCAATGTACTTGTACTTTCACTGTTTGTCATTATTATACCCCCTGCAGCGAAGTTAGGAGGTGTGTGTGTGTGTGTCTGTGTGTGTGTGTGTGTGTGTGTTATACTGGAATCACCCTGTCTGTATGTCGTCCACAGTAACTTGTCCAGAAAACTCCATCTTAACTAACAGGCAGATTTTATTGAAACTTCACTAGAATGGGAAGTATATAATGTAGTTGTGCACTGCCATTCTAATTTTAAGATTTCAACATTTTTTAAGGAAGTTTTGACCCTTTATGCAAAACAACTTGTCCGAAAAACTCCATCTTAACAAACAGGAAGATTTTATTGAAACTATGTAGTTGTGCACTGGCATTTTAATTTTTGATTTCAACACTTCGTGATAAAGTTATGCCCCTTTGTGCTAAATCAACAGGTGGATTTCATTGAAAGTTTGCATTGCTGAACCAGCATCTGCGGGGGGTATTAGTTATCCTCCGGATGACAGTTCTAGTTACAAGTGTAGTTCAAGTATCAATGATACCTCAATATTTAAAATTCCCTTCCTTGTCACTAACAATGAAATAGACGGGATGTACCTGGGGCTTACATAAGGGGAGTTACAGGCCTGCTGTGACTAAAATTTAAGAAAAGACAGCTATTGTTTGAGTAAGCTTTGATTTTGGCAGAATCCGACCTTACCAGCAATGAAAGAAATTAGTTACAATCATACATAGGCAAAAAAATAGGTTGCATTTGACATGATCGACATAAAGATGACTTGTTATAGACGAGAATTCACACTAAGTGTGTTTGTAGTACAGTTTCTTCTATAATTAATTGTATGGGGATATGAGAGGAATCTGTATTAAAATATCATGAATGACAGGGTTATGTCTACAGAGGTCATTATTTTTTCAATGCCTCCGCTAGGAGTCGAACCCGGGACCTCTGGCTTACTAGTCTTACGCTCTACCGAATGAGCTAAAGAGAAATTCTCCCTAGCCGAGACGGTAGGAAGCAGCTAGTATTTTACCAGGGTGACACTACTATTCATTATGCTAAATCACTTTCAATATTTGAAATATATTTCAAATATTGGATGTGGGTTGAAACCATCCACATGGATCACACACACACACACACACAATTCTAGAACCCAGTTGACTTATGTACTTGCATAGTGCAATATAACAAAAACAGTTGATTTTTTTTTATCACTACGACTTTTATTGGTTATCAATTTCTTATATACCGAGTGACTTACTTTCAAGACAGATAACATGTGTTTTTCATAATTAAAACAAATGTCCAGTAGATCCTTTCACATTGAAAATTTATCATAAAATACATACAGAGAAAGTCGGGGCCTTTTCATCTATCATCAAATTAAAATACAATTAAAAGTGGCAAACAATATCACAGGATGCTGATAGATACAAGGACCATCATCGTAAAAAGTTCCATTTATTTTAATTAATGGCAATTAAAAATTCCTAACAAACGTCTAAGTCAGAAATGAAAGACTGATTTGTACCAAACTCTATCTCTGTCAAAAGTGTCCACGATACTTATGCAGTTCTCATCAAAGTTACAGTCTATCTGCATACTTATACAGAAAATTCTGATGTACATGGTAGTCAATCAAGAAGTAAATGCAGAGAGTATTTACACACTATATATATATACCGACAGATTCTGATGTGGGTTAAACAATCCACAGATATCTCAGGGAGTCCTTACACACACCAAAAACTGGACCATATACTGACAGATTCTGATGTGGGTTAAAACAATCCAGATATCTCAGGGAGTCCTTACACACACCATATACCGACAGATTGTGATGTGGGTTAGAACAATCCACAGATAGCTCAGGGAGTCCTTACACACCATATACCGACAGATTCTGATCTGGGTTAAAACAATCCACAGATAGCTCAGGGAGTCCTTACCCGCCATATACCGACAGATTCTGATGTGGGTCAAAACAATCCACAGATATCTCAGGGAGTCCTTACACACCATATATATACTGACAGATTGTGATGTGGGTTAAAACAATCCACAGATATCTCAGGGAGTCCTTACACACCATATATATACTGACAGATTGTGATGTGGGTTAAAACAATCCACAGATATCTCATAGAGTCCTTACACACACCATATACTGACAGATTCTGATGTGGGTTAAAACAATCCAGATATCTCAGGGAGTCCTTACACACACCATATACCGACAGATTCTGATGTGGGTTAAAACAATCCACAGATATCTCATAGATTCCTTACACACACCATATACTGACAGATTCTGATGATGGTTAAAACAATCCACAGATATCTCAGAGAGTCCTTACACACACCATATACTGACAGATTCTGATGATGGTTAAAACAATCCACAGATATCTCAGAGAGTCCTTACACACCATATACCGACAGATTCTGATGTGGGTTAAAACAATCCACAGATATCTCAGGGAGTCCTTACACACACCATATACCGACAGATTCTGATGTGGGTTAAAACGATCCACAGATATCTCAGGGAGTCCTTACACACACCATATGCTGACAGATTCTGATGTGGGTTAAAACAATCCAGATATCTCAGGGAGTCCTTACACACACCATATACTGACAGATTCTGATGTGGGTTAAAACAATCCACAGATATCTCAGGGAGTCCTCAAGAAGCCATAAAATACACTAGCTTGCTTCATATTCGTCTGGAGCAGGCATCTATTTCCTGCGTTTCCTAGGAGTTGTTTCTTGGTCCTGTATCACAAAGTGGTTTTTCGCAAGAGAGTGAACACTAGCAAGATGACCGGGGAGGGGGACATTGGCCAGTCCTGTAGCCCCTAAGTTCCTGATACCCTCTAACACACTGGTGCCTTCAAACTTGACGGTGCACTTGAATGTATCCTGTCTTTTTGCCATACTAGGCACATAGTCTGTACCACGGAACTTTGTCTTCACCTGAAAATTAAAAAAAACATTGTTTCTGTAAAATAAAAAGAAAAAAGAAAAGAAAAAAAAAGTAATTGTAGAGACTTCTGCAAACAAAACTTCTTCCTTTGTAATATTTTACTGATGCAGTATTTTTGTTTTCCTCACTCACAAGGTACCTTCAATTTACTGTGTTCATGGGATGACACATTAGCATAATGATATGAGTTATAACATATAAAATCAACAGAGCTGTCAACAACACCAATGAACTAGATCTGTGTGTAGTAGTCAACATGTACATATCCCTACAGATCTAGTTCATTGCTGTTGTTGACTATAGCTCTCTATTGATTACTCAATGCATTTTCAACAATGTACATATCCCTATCCTGATTCCACTTTCTCATGTTTTCAACCCTCTTGACTAAAGTTCACAACATTTATTGGGAATGTCAATGTTACAACAGACTGGTACACTAGTATATTTGATACATATCACAGATAATCCTGTACTGCAATATATCTTGGTATACCAACCCTGTATTGTTGCAATAACCCTACACTTCATTTTTTTTCTTTTTCAGTGAAAATATCTCTACCCAGTATTCCATTTCTTGTGTGAATATCCATATATACTCTGCAATTCATTTTCTCTACCCAAACATCTTGACTCAGTATTTCACCTTTTTTTTGTGTAAATATCCCTACCCTGTATTCCACTTTCTCCAAGCATGGTTGTTCCTCGAGTCCAAAGCTTTTCTCCAGAATCTTAGCTCGCTTCTTCATTGTTTCTTCATCTTCACAGAAAATGTTCTCATCTCTCTCAATCTCAATGGCTGCAAAGGCAAAGAAAGTAAAATAACAGAATGTTAGGTTACATACTAAGACAACTTCGTTAAGTCGTGTGAGAATGTGAGGTTACATACTAAGACAACTTCGGCAAGTAGTGTGAGAATGTGAGGTTACATACTAGGATAACTTCGGCAAGTCGTGTGAGAATGTGAGGTTACATACTAGGATAACTTCGCCAAGTCTTGTGAGAATGTGAGGTTACATACTAGGATAACTTCGGCAAGTAGTGTGAGAATGTGAGGTTACAAACTAAGACAACTTCGGCAAGTCGTGTGAGAATGTGAGGTTACATACTAGGATAACTTCGGCAAGTCGTGTGAGAATGTGAGGTTACATACTAGGATAACTTCGGCAAGTCGTGTGAGAATGTGAGGTTACATACTAGGATAACTTCGGCAAGTCGTGTGAGAATGTGAGGTTACATACTAGGATAACTTCGGCAAGTCGTGTGAGAATGTGAGGTTACATACTAGGATAACTTCGGCAAGTCGTGTGAGAATGTGAGGTTACATACTAGGATAACTTCGGCAAGTCGTGTGAGAATGTGAGGTTACATACTAGGATAACTTCGGCAAGTCGTGTGAGAATGTGAGGTTACATACTAGGATAACTTCGGCAAGTCGTGTGAGAATGTGAGGTTACATACTAGGATAACTTCGGCAAGTCGTGTGAGAATGTGAGGTTACATACTAGGATAACTTCGGCAAGTCGTGTGAGAATGTGAGGTTACATACTAGGATAACTTCGGCAAGTCGTGTGAGAATGTGAGGTTACATACTAGGATAACTTCGGCAAGTCGTGTGAGAATGTGAGGTTACATACTAGGATAACTTCGGCAAGTCGTGTGAGAATGTGAGGTTACATACTAGGATAACTTCGGCAAGTCGTGTGAGAATGTGAGGTTACATACTAGGATAACTTCGGCAAGTCGTGTGAGAATGTGAGGTTACATACTAGGATAACTTCGGCAAGTCGTGTGAGAATGTGAGGTTACATACTAGGATAACTTCGGCAAGTCGTGTGAGAATGTGAGGTTACATACTAGGATAACTTCGGCAAGTCGTGTGAGAATGTGAGGTTACATACTAGGATAACTTCGGCAAGTCGTGTGAGAATGTGAGGTTACATACTAGGATAACTTCGGCAAGTCGTGTGAGAATGTGAGGTTACATACTAGGATAACTTCGGCAAGTCGTGTGAGAATGTGAGGTTACATACTAGGATAACTTCGGCAAGTCGTGTGAGAATGTGAGGTTACATACTAGGATAACTTCGGCAAGTCGTGTGAGAATGTGAGGTTACATACTAGGATAACTTCGGCAAGTCGTGTGAGAATGTGAGGTTACATACTAGGATAACTTCGGCAAGTCGTGTGAGAATGTGAGGTTACATACTAGGATAACTTCGGCAAGTCGTGTGAGAATGTGAGGTTACATACTAGGATAACTTCGGCAAGTCGTGTGAGAATGTGAGGTTACATACTAGGATAACTTCGGCAAGTCGTGTGAGAATGTGTGGTTACATACTAGGATAACTTCGGCAAGTCGTGTGAGAATGTGAGGTTACATACTAAGACAACTTCGCCAAGTCGTGTGAGAATGTGAGGTTACATACTAAGACAACTTCGGCAAGTCGTGTGAAAACAATCATGTATGAAAAGCAGAAAAGTACATTGCAAAGAAAATATGGCATCTGTGGATTCCCCAACAAAATATTGTCAAATGTGACCACAATATTTATACATACCAATTAACAGTCAGAAAACAAACAAAACCTATATATTTCCCAAAGGTGACCCTGGAATAATGTGAATTTCACGTTTTTGATAAAGCCCCTTAGGACCATACCATTTGTGAAGTGTATTGGAATGCAGGATTTCTGGGTAAAAAAAGTGTAAACATTTTAGACAATTTGACCCCTTTGGGCTCCACTCTTCAGGTTCCAAGGAACCATATAATTCATTTTTTTTTGTCTTTGGCCACAAAAGCTTTCTGGAAAATTTTAATTGTTTAGCAGTTTTTGATGTTTAAGAGACTGTTAAGTTTTACATACAGAAGATGCAAGACAGATGACAATCAACAAAAGGCAAACACAACAGGTTACTGACATGTCCCACAAACAAAATCCTACAAATATGGAACAATGCTTTTTATTTAATACTATCATCAATACATAAACAGGTTACAGAATCTTCACATTCCTTATGAACATGTAGAAAACCAAGACGTCACCTTTTCTTTTCTTTGGTTGAAATCCAGCAAATGGGTGTTTCTGTCCTTGGACGGAGTTAAATTTGCTGAAGGAACCCTGAAATTCACATCAAGATACCTGAATGATATCAATACAACAGTGGAAAGTTTCACATAAATAGCCATCACTTTATGTACTTGCCTGTTTTTATCAAATATTAGCAAAAGACAGTGTGAGAATAAATGGGTAAATGAGAAACCTCAATGACAGGTCCTATAAGTCATCCTTTTTGACGACAACAACAATACTGACAAGGGTTCATTCTGCAAGTTGTCAAAATGAATTGAGTATGATAGGAAAAACTCCACTTGAACAAAATGGACGCAATGAAAGAATTAATTAGAATCAGATTTGGGGAAGGGAAAATCATTATTTGTGTTTCCTTCATAAAGATATTTCATCTTGTGAAACAATGTATCTACATCAAGTTGCAGGATTCTTGATATAAGATCATTTATTAGATGAGATGTGTCCATTATGAAATACCTGACATTTCCTGTTCATGGCCAGATGTATGAGGGAGTGCAGGTCATAACCGGTCAGCTGCATGTTGGTCATATCGGTCACCCCTAGAGTCGTCATAATGGCCTGAAACACAAGTGCCTTTCTATATAGCAGCAAACCAACCCAAGGCATATTTGTGAACTCCAGGAATCCATATCCTCTGATACTACCTGACAGAGTTTGACCTTGTTTGGGGCTGTGATGTCAGGAATACATTAACTAAAAATTTACCTGAGACAGCTTAATACCTTGTTTGGGGCTGTGATGTCAGGAATACATAAACTAAAAATTTACCTGAGACAGCTTAATGCCTTGTTGGGGGCTGTGATGTCAGGAATAACTCTATATACATGTACCAGGAAACTTTCACTTAGTTTATAAATATCTACGCTTCACTTTGAATGTGTGTATCAACCCTGTGTTTATTTCACCTTTCACGTTATTTACTACATTGTATTCCGTGTACTAATAATCAATTGCTGCCATGATAAATTCATTAAGGAAGGTGAAACAGGCTAAAATTAAACTGTGACTAATATTTTCATTATTACAGTGAACTTTTATCGTACCTGATGTAGAAATTCCTCTGTCGACTGTTTGTACCGGCTAATGATGACATACTGTGTCTTGGGAAAATACACAATGTAGACATTGTTACTGGGACGATATGTCTCCTCCTGTCCCCTGTTTACCATGCTACTGATGTACAGTCTAGTCCACAGAGCTCCTTTATTTACCCCAACACATACCGACGTCGCCTACAAAACAACAGATCGTCAATGGATACAGCTAGTGTTTACCCCTACACACACCGATGTCACCTACAAAACAACAGACCGTCAATGGATACAGCTAGTGTTTACCCCAACACATACCGATGTCACCTACAAAACAACAGATCGTCAATGCATACAGCTAGTGTTTACCCCAACACATACCTACGTCACCTACAAAACAACAGACCGTCAATGGATACAGCTAGTGTTTACCCCAACACATACCTACGTCACCTACAAAACAACATATCGTCAATGGATACAGCTAGTGTTTACCCCAACACACATACGTCACCTACAAGACAACAGATCATCAATGAATACAGCTAGTGTTTACCCCAACACATACCTACGTCACCTACAAAACAACATATCGTCAATGGATACAGCTAGTGTTTACCCCAACACACAAACGTCACCTACAAGACAACAGATCGTCAATGGATACAGCTAGTGTTTACCCCAACACACAAACGTCACCTACAAGACAACAAATCGTCAATGCATACAGCTAGTGGTTACCCCAACACATACCTAGGTCACCTACAAAACAACATATCGTCAACGGATACAGCTAGTGTTTCCCCCAACACACCTACGTCACCTACAAAACAACAGATCGTCAATGGATACAGCTAGTGTTTACCCGAACACACACCTACATCACCTACAAAACAACAGATCGTCAATGGATACAGCTGGTGTTTACATATACCCCAACACATACCTACGTCACCTACAAAACAACAGATCGTCAATGAATACAGCTAGTGTTTACCCCAACACACACCGATGTCACCTACAAAACAACAGATCAACAGATCGTCAAAGGATACAGCTAGTGTTTACCCCAACACATACCGATGTCACCTCAATACAACAGATCGTCAATGGATACAGCTGGTGTTTACATATACCCCAACACATACCTACGTCACCTTCAAAACAACAGATCGTCAATGGATACAGCTAGTGCTTACCCCAACACATACCGATGTCACCTACAAAACAACAGATCGTCAATGTATACAGCTGGTGTTTACATATACCCCAACACATACCTACATTGTACGTCACCTACAAAACAACAGATCATCAATGGATACAGCTAGTGTTTAACCCAACACATACCGATGTCACCTACAAAACAACAGATCGTCAATGGTTACAGCTAGTGTTTAACCCAACACATACCGATGTCCCCTACAAAACAACAGATCACCAATGGATACAGCTAGTGTTTAACCCAACACATACCGATGTCACCGACAAAAAAACAGATCGTCAATGGATACAGCTAGTGTTTAACCCAACACATTCCGATGTCACCTACAAAACAACAGACTGTCAATGGTTACAGCTAGTGTTTACCCCAACACACATACGTCACCTACAAGGCAACAGATCGTCAATGGATGCAGCTAGTGTTTACCCCAACGCACACCGATGTCACCTACAAAACAACAGACCGTCAATGGATACAGCTAGTGCTTACCCCAACACATACCGATGTGACCTACAAAACAACAGATCGGCAATGAATACAGCTAGTGTTTACCCCAACACATACCTACGTCACCTACAAAACAACAGATCGTCAAAGGATACAGCTAGTGTTTACCCCAACACACACCGATGTCACCTACAAAACAACAGATCATCAATGGATACAGCTAGTATTTACCCCAACACATACCGATGTCTCCTACAAAACAACAGATCGTCAATGGATACAGCTAGTATTTACCCCAACACACACCGATGTCACCTACAAAACAACAGATCATCAATGGATACAGCTAGTATTTACCCCAACACATACCTACGTCACCTACAAAACAACAGACTGTCAATGGATACAGCTAGTATTTACCCCTACACATACCTACGTCAACTACAAAACAACAGACTGTCAATGGTTACAGCTAGTGTTTACCCCAACACATACCGATGTCACCTACAAAACAACAGATCATCAATGGATACAGCTAGTTTTAACCCCAACACATACCTACGTCACCTACAAAACAACAGACTGTCAATGGATACAGCTAGTTTTAACCCCAACACATACCGCTGTCACCTACAAACAGGTCGTCAATGGATACAGCCTGTATTTACCTCAACATATACCGATGTCTCCTACAAAACATTCAATTTTCAACTGATACAGCTACAGTCAAAGTGGACATTTTAAGTGTTGTAAAGTTTTCATTTTTTTTGCATTGAGTAAATTAGCGCAAAAATATCCACATGCAAATATTTATCTATAGATAAAACAGATTATAGATCAATAAAATAGATTTCAGAGCTATTCCTAACGTGAAATTTTCCACGTCCCGATCAGTTTAAACGGTCATAACGTGAACATTTTCACACACGAAAAATGTCCACTTCAACAACATTGACCCCCACTCATAAAGATGTCACCCGCTAAACACCATACACCTACAACTGGTACAGCGATCCCTTGGATGACTCCAGATATACACTCCGGGACCAATAATCAATAGTTTTTGTAACTACGGTTTTATCTTTACAAGGAAGTCTGTTCCAAGGTCAACAGAATATAGACAAAAAATGCCTAGTTTTTTTACATGGACTTTTAAAGTTACCAGCGGAAAAAAAGAGTGAAAATACTCTAGACCTTTGTATATTGGAATGGTGATCGATATGCATAAACAGAGAAAATCCTGGAATTTGGAGCAGTGGGCCATTTTCAACAATTTTTAGACAATATCATAATAAAGAGGAGCCACTCTATGTAGAATTAAAAGAAAATTGGAACATGGAGGGGTCAATTTCAGTTTTGAGGGGTCAATGGCCCCATGGCTCCCTCCAGGATTATCCCTGCATAAATATGCATGTCCAGAAATGCAAACTTAAATACATAAGGGCTGGCAGCATACTGCTTTTAAAATTGAAACTATTCTGTGGAGTTCAAGCAATTTTTACTGTTCTGTGTACTAGTCTACTGTGTACTGTGTATTAAAGGATATTCTGTTACTGTGATGGTAATGGGATACTATTCTGTGTAACAAACAATATTTCAAAATGATTTCTTCTCATGTAATAAACTTTGAAATGCATAACCAATCCATCCTTAATCTTGGGTATCAAAACATTTTATTGAACTGTTAAACATTTTTTTAATATTAATTATAATATATCAACAACATAATGAATTGAACAAACATGGAATCAATCAAAAGCTTACACTGTCAAAATATAAATCAGCCTGGCTTTTGAATTTCTTCTTAAACTTCTGAGGGTTGCACAGATCCAGCCATCTATTGCCAGTGTTATCTGTATACAAAAAATATGAAAATCCTTGAAGTTATTTTAACTCATTCACCCCTGAAGACACATTTGAGCTCTTCCAATTCAAAGGTTGGAATAGTTCATTATGAAATTTTAGGGGTGAATGAGTTAAAATTCATAAGATAAAAGTACATGTATTAGTCATCATGTCAGTTCCAGTGGTGGTGCTACTACTTGCCTTACTATTATTTTATAAAGCCAAGCTTCGTTATTTCAGCCACCACTGATTTTGTTTCTTGACCTTATGAACTTCTCAAGCATATAGATACTGCCCATCTACATATATACAAGTAACAGCAATAGCATGTAAACTTTCAGAAATTTTAGACTTATGTATTCTAATAACATTATCTCTGGAAAGGACATTGCGGACAGATGGACAGTGAAACTACAATACGGCATTATGATCCACATCTTGTTTCAGCAGGCTCTTTTTTTGCCATCTACCTTTAATGTTTGTTTGTGGTCAGGACTTGAAGTGTGTTTTGGACTCTTCAAAATGAGCTTTGACGCTTGGGTTTGAAAAGGATACGTCTATCTGACATGTGTTATGAGTTTTGACCCTTCAGATTTCAGGGCAAAGGGGATTTGGCTTCTGAAACTGCTAAATGTCAAGGGTAAACTGAAAGCCCTGTGTTGTCATGTCTTTATTTGCCGAAAAAAGGTTAAGTATATTGCTAGCATTAAATTAGCAACCAGTAATTGGTAGCCCCACATCCGGACAAATATCAGATTCAAATTGAGCAAAGGGCTATAACTCTGTATATAGTGGGGCACAAAATCTGATTTCAGCCAAGTTGTGATACACAGCTTATTATCCCCATAGATACTGTACTCGCATACAAAATTTGGTAATTGCTTGTAACAGATCTGGAGTATACTCTGGAAAACGTGATGCAGAGACAAATCCAAACCTAGCATATAGTCCTCTTTAAAATTTAGAGGTGTTATTAATGAAGAGGTTTCTTGAATACAAGATCATTTCTTTCCCCACTATATTTGAACCAGCTTTATTGTATACCTTTATTGTCTTTAAGATGGAAAACTCTCCATAGTCGCTTCTTTGGATACATCTGTGTACCTGGAAATACAAAGTTATAGACTGTCAAAAATGGTCTGTTCCAAGATTTCTGATTATAAATATTTACTGTTCTGGAGTCATTATGTTTCACGACTGTGGAACCATACACTTTGAATTACTGAAGAAATTTCTCATCTCTCAAGTAACAGTTTCAACATAAACTTATCTCATCAATTAATATGTTACACTAACAGAAAAATTCTACTAGAAATTTTATTGGGTTTTTGCCACACAGTGACAAACAACAGGATAAGAATGTTCGGAGTATCTCCACAGGATTTGGGCCACCTGGACCTGGTTACCGGTAAAGTTAAGGGCGACATAATTGAAGGTAAGGCTGTCAGTCTGGCGTCATTATTTATTCCATATTATGATAAACGATTGGAGAGTTCATTACCGCATTTGGTAAATATATACGTGTCATGTGTCGGGCCTACCCGGATTGAAGAGACTACAATTGATTTAGTACTCGGTTCACTCAGATCAGTGAAATCTTAAATCAAGTGGTGAGGTCACTGCTCCGAACACTGTTCTGTCTGTACTTTCTCGCGAGGTGCTGCACGTGGAGCAGACTACCGAATCAAGATGGTGGCAAATGACGACAACAGAAAAACGATTTAAATTTCTGTACATATATAATTGTGCACAATGGACACATGAATACAGCTTTACATATATTTTTTAGGCTGTATATATATGTTGTATTGCTTGACTTACACATTAGATCCAATTCATCAACTTCAGTCTTGAAATGTTTTCTTGTCTGAAAATCAATAAATACTGTGTTAATATCACTAAACCATCTCATATATCCATGAAATAGTTAGTTTGTATACAAGACCACATGTTAGGCACAGCACAGGTATTAACACCTTCCACACAGAATTTTTAGATCCAATGATCTTGATGGAGTATCAGTTGGTCTCATGATGGGTGGATATATACTAGTCAGTGTCTGTGCTGTAATATTTAAAAGTGGCACCAGAAAAGTTGCTGTAAGAAGTACTGCCCCTAACACAAACAGAACACTATTACTCTTCCAGCACACTTTAACATGTGGATGAATATAGATAAACACATATTTAGAGCCTGGTAAGTAGTGTGCAATATCTGATTCTGTTGTTCAATTATGATGTTTAATATTAATTTTTGCTCCGATTCTTTTGTTTCGCAATTTGCCTCTAAGGCTCAGAAACTGGTCACCTGATGTCAAATTTTAAAGATATTATTTATATAAAATTATCAGTTCGTTAAAAGAATAACCCACACCTGTAGACCCTCGAACCAGACATGCACACCCTTACGCATACAAACACATATCTGCAACAAAGGACACCTACAAATATTCATTCTTTCCACACACAATAACACGATGGAATCTCCTTCCCATAGCAGCAGTACAATGCACATTGCACAACACTAGAGGACTTCAAGGCACACATGCGCTATGCAGCCCTCATCGCACACTAAAACACCGGCCAACTTTTATCTTTTAGTCAGACGTTTCACCCCAAAATCGTAACGCCCCAAGCTGGTACGCCCCAAATTTGATTCATATCGCCCCAACCGGTTTCGCCCCAAAAAATCCATAATGTCCCAAAAAAACATAACGTACCAACTAATTTGATCCCAAAAAAATAAAAAAAAGGTTCATTTTCCTATTTTCTTGGAAAATTCTTAGTTAAATTGTGATTGTGTTTTACCGTGCTAAGGGGAATAACTCTTGTTTCATGTATACTACGGAAAAGTTTGCAAAGCCAGAATAGTAATTAATTATTTGTTGAAAACAAAATAAGTTAATTAACAATTAATTTGTAATTTAGTTAAATTACTATTTTTGTTTTGTTTTAGTTTTTAAATCATGCACCAACTCGTGTGGCTTTTAAATAAACAAAAAATCCATGTTTTCATGTATGTGTACATCTTGTCATCAAATTTTGATGGATGTAGCTATCGGTACATAAAATGTAGCATTGTGTTAATTTGTTTACATTCTTTCATCATACACCGACGCATGTGCATGGCTTTAAAATAAACAATAAATCCACATCTGTGTTAGGCATGTATATTTTAGATGATTTTTATGTATCAGATAATTAGATAGTATTATATTTAATATCTATGTAAGACACGTATATTTTAGATGATATATATGTATAAGATAATTAGATAGTATTATATTTAATATCTAGATGTTAATCTATGAATAATAAATATCGACAAGGAAATAGCTCTGAAATTGAAAGAGTTACCTCCCATAAACTGCCTTTTATAGTTCAATATATGTTCCGTAGCGGTTGGGGTGATATAGATTTTTGGGTCGAACAGAAATTTTGGGGCGATATGGTTGTCATACTTGGGGCGAATTGAACTGAAAATTGAGGCTATGTGAAAAAAAATGGGGCGAACTGTTTTGGGGCGAAACGTCTGTAATTCCTTTTTATCTATACCTTGCACAAATAATCACTGTAAATAACCCCCTTTTTTCACGCCTCTGTGTAAGGACCCCCGAGGGCATTAACATCATCATTGATGGAGTCCCATGTACCATAAGAAGAAGAAGAACTTCTTACTTCACATAGTGATAACAGAGATTGGGCAATGCTTTTCTTTGGATCAGAAAAGTTAAGAGATGTGACATTCTGGAGTTGAATCTGACGTCCCCATTGCGTCAAAAGTGTTTTGATGTCGTTGGTCTTGCAGCTACAAATAATTGATCTTAGCCTCCTTGCGTCCATTATACCATGCGACTGATGTTCTTAAGAATGCTGTGTCAGTCACCATTTAATTTAAACAGTTTAAATGTAGTCGCTCATCCTTGGAAATCAAATCTGGCGGTATTTCTTCACAGGAAGTTGAATATAGAATCTAAAAAAGGTATGAATCAATTCCGGATTAAATAAAATATTAAACCAACAAAAATGACAGACGAATCAAAAAAGTCGTTTTAAATTCAAACCATGTCGTATGTTAAAAAGATTTTGTCTGGAGTCATATTCTTAAATATGGATAATTCTAAGAAAAACTATTTGTTTAAATAATGTAGCATTATTTATTCCCCTTGAAAAGCAACTCTCCTGTATAAATGGTACGAAAGTTAAAATGAGGTTCGATGGAGGGTATGGGGAAGAAGGATGAAAATGAGGAATTTTGTGCAAGTGTCCCATCGTGCAGTCATGAACAAAGCTTATTTCTCGTTGTGAAGCATAACTGTATGCGATACGTTTAATACAAAGTACCATTCCAGTTACTTACGATTGATCAAACTGTTATTCGTCCAATGATCCCCGAGGCCCTTCATGTTAAAAGCTATGTAAAAATAGAAGTTTTGATTATGTAATTTTACCACATAATCAGTCCTAGGTCAGATTTGGTACGAATCCCAAATAGTGTGTTTTTTACGTTTGATATCAATACAAACAACAAAGAAGTAGTTAACCGTGTCCATGGTTTATAAATAACTTTCAATTATCTGGTAGGGATTGTTATTATTATTATTTTTTTTATTTTCTAAGAATACCATTTTCGCCTTGTTCTTGGCAATGTATCAGTGACTCACTTGGCCATTATAGATATATTTGAAGAGGTGTAAGAAAAATGTATTAATTATACCTTCTTCAGAGTTACATCTATGAGGCCTGTACTACTGTATATATAACATGTACAATACTGTACCATGATGTATACAACTGTACTCTCTGTGTAGTAGTATGCACCTCTGTAGCAGCAGGGATGACCAAACATAACAGTGTACTGTACATGTGTAGTATATATGTGGTCATGGGTTCGGGGACAAAGAGTGATTCATCTACAGTGAGTTATTGCTAAACATCTGAAACAACGTTGACATTGATGTGATTCTGCCTGAAGCTGAGTGAGGATGCTGTTGATGTTACTGTGTACATGTACAATGATAAGAATCACAAAAGATAAGCATACCTAGGCTATACGCGCGTGCATAGTGGTACTGCAGTGAATATAAATTGTTGTGAACTGTTCTATATGTCTTTAGGCCTTGTATAATTACATTTTATTGTTCAAAGCTTAATTAAGAGCAATAAGCTGTATAGAATGTTAACGTATTCAGTGGACAATTTTAGGAAATTAAAACTACAAGGAAATTGAAACCTTCCTGTGTAAAGTTTTACAAACAGGAGATGATCGACTAGTTCACATGAGCTTGAACGGATGATGACACTAAACATTAGAGGATTTATTCTGTGATGTTGAACATGATAACACCAGTGCTTCCAATATGGTGACAAGACCTACAATTCCAAAAGACATGCTGAAATTTTATTTAGTTTTTTCTTTAGTGGTACACTCATCGCTTGAAGACCTTGTCCCTGAGATTCCATTGGCAGGATTCAGCTGTGATCATCATCCAGCTTCTCGGGATGAGGTATGCAACATTTATATTATATCTGATGTTTGTGTTAGATTTAATAAGTAAATGTAGGAAATGTGAATTTGGTATGGCAGATGGGAGGTGTGCTTGCATATTATTGTTACCATTAGATATATGTAGGTTCTGTTATTTGTTGTCTTCTTTCTGAGTCGGTATACACGTTTATGTTAATATCTGACTAAAGATCTTAACTCTTTAGACAGTAATCTTTACATACCTAGGTAATAGCCGATATTACTATTTCCCCACACATGAGATTATAATTAGATGTAACAATGGTATCAGTACCTAACCTAAATTCTAACCTGGTCTCAAAATTACTGTACATTTGTACTAAATAAATTAGTTGAGAAATAAACAAACGTTCTGTAACACATCATTTACTACTTAATTATACAGTACTTCGATTCTGTTATATGTTATATATATCGGTTATCTATTTCTTATAAATCTATGTAAAGAGTAAGAAATGAAAATATTTGCTTTCTGTTTTATATATACCAACCTATCGGTTCCATATATATACAAACTTTTACCAGTAGAAGTTTTATTTTTGTTTGGCCTGATTATGATTATGAAGAATGGACAGAAGCAACCATATATATTTATGTTAAATCTGACAATGCTTTCTTTAGTTATACTAGAAGCTAGGCCTTTTAAGGAATACTGGGTATTAATTCCCAAGAAGTTAACGTTGTCAACTGTATAAGTCCCATTTTATTGCATAAGATAACATTGTATCATGCAGTATGTATTCTCAATGTAGACTTGAAAAAATGCCCGTTAAATAAAACCACTGCACATTGTAGGCGGGTGCTCCACTTATAGACTTTAGATAAGTCAATTGTTATTGATTTTCTTATCCAAATAGAATTTGTACCAGAGTTTGATTGTACGTTTGGGAGTTGGGTTAGAAACCTGATAGTGGATCAATGTCATGAACAGTACTAGACAATTTATATGAAATGTACCAGGGAAAAGGTATTGAAAAAAACTAACACCGTATAATTTATAATGGAGATATATACGTATAGGCACATTACAGATATAACAATATCATTGTTCTTCATAGATTTTTCAAATAAAATGTAAGATCATGCATCTATATATAAAAGTAATTCATTGTATTTATAAGTTTAATATCAAGTGATTAAACAGCTGATGATATAACTTTTAGATGCTATTGATGATTTTTTTTTATGTTTATAGATGGCTATAGCTATGGTAAATTCATTTTAGCCATTGATCCTAGCCATTACCAGGCATTTATAAATAATTGAAAGTGATATCATATATATCTTTTTTACCAAATCTGTATATGTTAATTGTTATAGGTAAATGTTAAAAAATAAATGTTAAGTTGAAGGTGATAAACGATTCGGGTATGTACAGTTTTACAAGCTACAGCATAGCTAAGTTTAGTAATATACAATTACAGATTGCCTGACTTAGACCTGGAGTGTTCAAAATTTAGCCAGGTACTGTAGCAGTTCATTGATTTTTACAGTAATACCTTGCAAGTCTGATCGAGATATTTCGTGTAGGTTGTAGTATTTATATGAAGGTACATGTACATGTATATGTATATATATATATATGCATGATCATGTCTGAACTTATTTTAGGATTCTCTAAAGTGAAACATCTTATTAAAAAAGTACATTTTTTGTTATCAGTAAATAGCAATTAAGCTAAGAACATGATTCCCCATGTCATTAGTTCATGATAGGTACAACTTTGTGATGTATAGGGTATATCTCTGTCCATGTTGTCTTGTTACTTAACCCTTTCACCACTTTAGACCATAATGGACTTGCCCAGAAAATGTGTGGTAGAGTTTACTAAAATTACAAGGGGTGAAAGGGTTAAGGATATCCTATACTACTGCCAAAAGCTGTAACTGTATTAGAAACTGTTTTTGTTTAGCATATGACTATAGCTTTGATAAATCATTTCTGAAAAGAAAACTATGCCTAAATGGGGAGACTTTTTTTTTGACAAGACAGTAAAGATGAAATAAACAAAATCGAATCAACAGCAGTGTTCTGTAACAATCGGTGCAGCTAGACTAGGATTCAAACCCCGGACCTCAGATTATTATACCGTTGCTCTAAACCATCTGATCATGAGCTACAGGACTACCTAGGCCTGGTACATGTAGTATATTATAGTACCCTTGCCAAATTAACTGTGGTGCAGTTATATCCAAAACAAAACTAAGGGAAGGTTATTGTATATACCACAGACTTAGACTAATTCCGTGTATATACGTAATATATATGTATGCACAGTAGAATTCTTTAGTGTTTTGTCTGTTGTGGAACATGGATCCGGACTTCCTTAATTGAATAAAATGTAATTATTAAAGTACATATGTGTACAGTACATAAATGGCCTACTAGTCATAGCGACAGTATTTGTAATAATTGGAAACCTATGTAACATTCATATCCTCTATATCTAATTAAATCATAAACAGACATATAAAACCAGAGAGGCTCAGATCTACATTGTAATGTATAAATGGTGCTTGAAATGTCATTTAGAACTGGAGAGGATGAAGTGTGGAGCTGTATGTTACTGAATGTACAATGTATAATCAGTTCTTTGTACTAAGTGTTATGGGACTATATATATGTAGATTGCTAGACAATTACACGTAATCTACTTCCACTATGTCCTGAAGGACCCTTCACAGAATCAGATTTCAAGCAATCAGTACATTATGTGGAGAATACATTATACTAATAAGCTTGTAACTAAAGAAGTTTGAGTGCCAGTGCTCCACCTTTCTATGGTTAACAGCTGGTATGTATGAAATAAAAATTCTATTTAGTCTTTAGGAAAATGTTTAAGGTCCTTGGAATGAGCGAAAAGCCTTTGGGAGAGCAAGGGATGAAATGCCATGGGGAGAGGAAGGGACAACAGACCTAGAGGGAATGAATGGATGAAATGTCATGGGAAAATGGAAGGTTGAAAGTCCTTTCAGAGAAAAAGAGATGAATGTCCTTGGGTCACGGAACAGGAAGGTCCTGGGGATTGAATAGGACTGAAGTCCTTGAACCTGGAGAGAGTAAGAAGGGACAGATCTTGTGGAGAATAAGAAATAAAATATCCTTTGGAAGACAAAGAAACAAAGGGACCTTAGGGAGAAGGTTGTAACACCAAGGGGAGAGGAAAGGTGAAAGGTTTTAGACAGGGAAGAGGAAGGGACATAAGTCTATAGCTATAGGCTTGGGGGGAGGCAAAGGAATGAAATGTCTTAGAGGGAAAGAGGGGATAAAAGCCATAGGTAAAAGGACAAAAATTCTTGGAAAGAGGAGAGGACAAAATGCTTTAGGGAGAATGATGTGAAATACCATGGTGAGAGGAATCGATTAAAAGTCTTGGGAAGAGATTTTGATACTGAGGGGAGATAAAATGAGCGAGAAGCAAGCATCCAGGAGGGGAACAGACAGACAGATCAGTTTCGAGATAGGAAGGGGACAGAGGTTTGGGGAGAGGAACAGACAGATTGGTTTGGAGAATGGAAGGGCACAGAGGTTTGGGGAGAGGAACTGACAGATCGGTTTGGAGATAGGAAAGGGAACAGAGGTTTGGGGAGAGGAACTGACAGATCGGTTTGGAGATAGCAACGGGACAAAGGCTTGGGGAGAGGAACAGACAGATGGTTTGGGGATAGCAAGGGGACAAAGGCTTGGGGAGAGGAACAGACAGATGGTTTGGAGATAGGAAGGGGACAGAGGTTTGGGGAGAAAAACTGACAGATCGGTTTGGAGATAGGAAGGGGATAGAGGTTTGGGGAGAAGAACAGACAGATTGGTTTGGAGATGGGAAGGGGACAAAGGCCTGGGGAGAGGAACAGACAGATCATTTTGGAGATAGGAAGGGGACAGAGATTTGGGGAGAGGAACAGACGGATCGGTTTGGAGATAGGAAGGGGACAAAGGCTTGGGGATAGGAACAGACAGATTGTTTGGAGATAGGAAGGGGATAGAGGTTTGGGGAGAGGACCAGACAGATCGGTTTGGAGATAGGAAGGGGACAAGGGCTTGGGGATAGGAACAGACAGATTGTTTGGAGATAGGAAGGGGATAGAGGTTTGGGGAGAGGAACCCACATATCGGTTTGGAGATTGGAAGAGGACAGAGGTTAGGGGAGAAGAACTGACAGATCGGTTTGGAGATAGGAAGGAGACAAAGGCTTGGGGAGAGGAACTGACAGATGGTTTGGAGATAGGAAGGGGACTGAGGTTTGGGGAGAAAAACTGACAGATCGGTTTGGAGATAGGAAGGAGACAAAGGCTTGGGGAGATGAACTGACAGATGGTTTGGAGATAGGAAGGGGACAAAGGCTTGGGGAGAGGAACTGACAGATGGTTTGGAGATAGGAAGGGGACAAAGGCTTGGGGATAGGAACAGACAGATTGTTTGGAGATAGGAAGGGGATAGAGGTTTGGGGAGAGGACCAGACAGATCGGTTTGGAGATAGGAAGGGGACAGAGGGTTGGGGAGAGGAACAGATGGATCATTTTGGAGATAGGAAGGGAACAGAGGTTTGGGGAGAGGAACAGACGGATCGGTTTGGAGATAGGAAGGGGACAAAGGCCTGGGGAGAGGAACAGACAGATCATTTTGGAGATAGGAAGGGGACAGAGGTTTAAGGAGAAGAACAGACAGATCGGTTTGGAGATAGAAAGGGGATAGAGGTTTGAGGAGAGGAACTGACAGATCGGTTCGGAGATAGGAAGGGGACAAGGGCTTGGGGATAGGAACAGACAGATTGTTTGGAGGTAGGAAGGGGACAGAGGTTAGGGGAGAAGAACTGACAGATCGGTTCAGAGATAGGAAGGGGACAGTGGTTTGGGGAGAGGACCAGACAGATCGGTTTGGAGATAGGGAGGGGACAGAGGTTTAAGGAGAAGAACAGACAGATCGGTTTGGGGATAGCAAGGGGACAAAGGCTTGGGGAGAGGAACTGACAGAACGGTTCGGAGATAGGAAGGGGACAGACGTTTGGGGAGAGGAATTGGCAGATCGGTTTGGAGATAGAAATGGAGAGAGGAACAGACAGATGGTTTGGAGATAGGAAGGAGACAAAGGCTTGGGGAGAGGAACTGACAGATGGGTTGGAGATAGGAAGGGGTCAAAGGCCTGGGGAGAAGTACAGACAGATGGTTTGGAGATAGGAAGGGGACAGAGGCCTGGAGGAGAGAACAAACAGATGAATTTGGAGATAGTAAGGAGACAGAGACCTGGGGAGAAGAACATCAGGATAAGAAAGGACAAAAGATCTTTGAGAGAGGAAGGGTTGAATTGTCTGGGTCTAGGTGTTACAAGATATAAGTTTTCACTTGTATGACACCTGCATGTTCCCAATAGGCCACATACATGATGTACTGGTAACTTCCATTTCTTCACCCGATTGTATTCTCTGACACATGTAATGCTACCCTGTACGTAGGTTACATGTAAGCTGTAACCTTTATTTAAGTTTTTACACGTGTGATGTTAACCGACACCTGTCAATGATCCCTGTAGGTTGTTCTTGATGTGAATCTGGATACGGAGTCACACCATGTCGTACGGAAGCGGAGTCCCGACCAGCCGCTGAGGATCCACCTTCACTATGACAACAGTATCAGTTTCCTGCCAGCCTCCCACCGCTCACTCGTTGAGGTTGGTTCGCAAACACAAATTCATCATAGTTTGTATGTTTATAAAACAAATTCATTCTAAATTACATATGATGTGAAGGAAATTAAAATTTTCTGAGTGGACATGATGATAATATTGATTTATACTGAGAAAACAAAGGTGTGAAATAAACCATTTTTTCCTCATATCAGTGTTAAACTGTATTAACATTGTTTTACCAACTGCATCAGTGCAATACGTATACCTTGTTACTAAAACAGTTTATTTGGAATGACTGAGAGTTTAAGTATTAAATGATATTTGGAATGATGTAAATGTTTGCCATTGTGTAATTTGTAGACATTCCTGGTTATTTGGGCATGTTGTTGATGAGTGTTATCAACTCCGAGTTAAATACAGGTACAATGCCATTCTATTTTTAAGACATTGGTAAGGGAAGCGGTGGACTACTGGGAGCGGACTTTGTCTGTACGACGCACCGTTGGGTCTATCAGGCTCAACAGGTACAGTAGATACAGACTGTTATAGTATTGTACATACAATTTCTATTGTAGTCACAGTAAATTTTGAAAGTTTTTCAGAAAATACCGTAGCTTACAATTTTGGTTTCACAATGGGAAGAAATAGGTAATGTCACAGTTGTACAGTCGGTAGATATCTCTTCTATCATTATAGATGTCACTTGTCACTTCACAAAGGATCCCCAAACCGCTGCTAAAATACTGTAACTATGCATATGAAACTGTTTTTTTCCCGGCATCTCTATAGCTTTGATAAATTATTTCTGAAAATAAAAACCATACCTTATGGGACTTTTATGAAAAATAATAAATATTAAAAAAAATAAAAACATGATCAACATTAATTATTGTTCCGAATGTAAAAATCAGTGGAGCTAAACCAGGAATGAAACCCTGGACTTCAGGTTATTATACCATTGTTCTTTCCGATTCAGCTACTTGGTCAGTGGAAGTGTCTTGGTCTAACAGTGCTGAAGATTTTTATCCAAAATGAAAATTAAGGGGAGGTTACTGTATATATGAAAAACCATAGTGCAGTATGACGGGGATCCTTAAATAAAGACTATGTACTAGTAAACTATATAGGATCATCATCCTAATTCCTTTCATTTTTGTTCCCAATATATATAGAAAAAGACTGTACTGTTAAAACTAAGCGTCATATAATCACAAGTTGTGGAAAAAAATACTTTCTCAATAAATATTACAAATTTTTTTTTTGATTGTGAATGATTATTCTTAGGAGTCTGGTTTCATGTATGAATGTGTATTTTTTTTACGTGTACAGACAGTGTCAGTCAGATGAGGTACGATACAGGGACGTGGACGGAGGGCGATTTTGTGTGGATGGTTGTGCTGCCCTCACCAAGTGTGGTGACATCTTTATACCCCTGGAGCACCTTGAGGTGAGAAGTTTCACTATCTCCATAGAGTAATAATAATAATAATAATAATAATTTGAGGTTCTTATATACTGCTTTATCACAACCTAGTTTGAATTCGTAGGTCGTCTCAAACCAGTTCACAAATTATTATCCGTGGTTATAAGGCCTTTGCAACCAGCCAATATCTCTCTCAACTCCCTGGGGAGCATACAGCCGGAGCTGCCATTTCGGCGCTAACAGCTAGCATTCAACAATTCTAGCACTGCCCAACCACGTACTCATTTACAGCTGAGTAGACTTGAACAAACGGAGTAAAGTATCTTGCTCAAAGATACAACGCCGTGCCGTGACTCGAACACGCAACCCTTCAGTCACGAGCCCGGCGTCCTGCCACTAGACTACCGTGTACACCAGGAGGGAGGGCCAATATGAGCATTTAGTTCAACCACTGAAAAATGTCTGAAACTGTTGATAACCTCATAATATTCATATTTAATTGTGATTTAGACAATGCCTAGTCAGATCGTAAAGTCATATGATACTGCGGCTTTAAGATCTGACTAAACATTGTCTGTACTGGTTCCTACTTGTCAGATCAGTATATGCCCAAAGGGTTGAGTCACCTGTTACTATTGTTGTTTACAGAGATGTTACCTGTGGGACAGTAGGGTTAACATCTGGAGAAGCACGTCGGATGCTGGTCCAGGAGTCAACAACACTGACTTCATTCTCTATGTCGCTGCTCTCTCTACACCACGATGTCGCAAGGCACGCACCATAGCCTACGCCGCACACTGTCAGCAGGAGGCAGCTCTTGATAGGTAAATATACAGGGATTTGTTTTCATATTGAACATGAATTATGATTGTTATAAGAATAGAATGTTACTTTTGTATATAAGATTTTATTCCCACAATATGTGTTTTATAATTTTAGACCAGTAGCTGGCTACTTCAGTATATGTCCAGAATCAATTTCCATTGAAAAACAAGATCATCTTCAACTTCTCTCAACACTGAAACATGAAATTCTCCACGCATTGGTGAGTTGGTCTTAATTCAAGCATCTTATTGAAGATCCTGTAATTGGCGACCTTGAACTTTTGAAAAATATTTAATTGATAACCTTTTACTAGAGTTTAATATACAATTGGTGACTTTAGTCTGGGTTATCCTGGAATAGGTGACCTTCTCTTGGTTTTCCTTATTACTTAAAAATATCTAGCATAGTAAATGACAGATGACAATATTTATTCTTAAAAAATATGAACAATATTCATGATGACAAAGTTACTGCAGGCATCTTCGATCAAGATACTGTATACTGATTTTCATGACAGGGAATCTAGTACATAGCATACCATATATATATAAAGTAATAACATGTAATGGGCAAACTCAATCATGGATGAATATAGATTTTCCAGTGAAGGGCAACTCTTTGACTGGAAAAAGTTTACCAATATAAAGTATGTCGCCCAGAACGAGAAGCCATACACAAAAATGAGGAAAAAGAATTTTGTTTTGAACACATTCAAAAATATTCATTCAGTTTCAGTATCATTATCTGGAAAAAAAACTGTCTTGAGACAGTTATACCATAGGCCTTGAAATCAGTTTGGATAATCATTGATTTTTTTATTTATATTTCTAGCTCACTACAGATAAAAAAAAAACAACGCTGAAAGTGTCATTAGAAGCAATATATTAATTTATGTGATGTGGACATAGAGGCATCTAATATCTGCCTTCGTCAATTATCGTATTTAATCCCATGAAATCTTTTCAAAGTGGTCACAAAGATACACAATGGCCTATATATAGCCTTCGTTATTTTACACATACTGGGTAATCAGTTCTTGTTTTAAAGATACTTATTGATTACACATTTTCCTTCAAGTAGAACAATTGTGGAATGAAAATATTTTATTCTTACGGGAACAGTTGTTATTCAGTCACATATTTTGATAATCGATAGATCGCATGTAACTGGAAAATCACACAACTTCAAGTATTCAGATAAGGGGAGGTAACTAATATACATTTTTTTTATTATTTGAGGTTTATCTTCGCCTTCAGATCGTGTATTCAGTTACAACCTGTTGTTGATTTCAGGGTTTCACAGCTGGTTTATACGCCTTTTACTACGACAGAAATGGTAACCCATTGACCACTCGAAATCCCATATCTGGCAAGCCTTGGTACAACTCACAGTAGGTGTTACTCTATCAAACCTTCTATTGACTACTGACTTACATTCTAACATTCATATACAATTACACCAGAATGTGATTAATGCTTGGAATACTCCTCCTAATATTCTCCTACAATCTAAATAATTCTATTATCCTAACATTTTTACTGGACCTCAGAAATTTTAAAATTAAGCAAATTTTAGTATTCTTTTTCCTAAACATATGGGGATTTATCAACCTGACCACTTCTGTTCTAGACCCAAAGTGCCTGGATTATGGCACAGCTCAATCACTAGAACTCAATCATTTTGTATGAAGATGTTAGGAAAATCTGTATGTAATATTCACTGGCTAAATTGGTAAAGAACAGAGTACGGAAGACTGGGTTAATACAAAGTATTAACCGACTGGGTTGGAAGAGGAGAGAGGGGTATGGGATTCTGTGTCAGTATGTAACTGGGTAGATTTAGGGAGAACAGAGACAGATTAATTCTGTGTCAAAAGTATTAAACTGACTTGTGTTGGGGACAGAATAGGGGATTATAGCAGATTATGTGTCAGTAGTAACTGGCCAGATTATTAGGGGATAACAGAGTACAGGGCTAGATTTTAAATTAAATTTCTGATTTCCATGACAATAATATAAAATGAGCAATGGGATATGATATGCAGTGCCATGATTAACGATTAATGATATTCCACTGTTTCAGACTGAGTTTGTACCAGTGGAGTGATAAAGTAGTGAAAACATTAAAACGACCAAACTGGAAAAATCGCAGCGGCTTCACATCAAAGTCCATCAACATGATTGTCACTCCTCGCGTGGTGGTTTGTATACAGTCTTTTGATCATGTCATGTAACATCTTAGTGTTGAAAATAAAATATTTCACTTTTACCAATTCTATCTTTCACCACTTGTGCTTATTATGCCCCCGCCATAAAATGGGGGGGGGGGGGGGGGGCATAAAGTGTTGCCCATATCCGTCCCGTCCCGTCCATGAGCGGGGGCATTTATGTCTTACAGACATTTTCTAGTATATTTAACACCCAACAACCTGAAATACAACCTCTGATACAGCTTAGAAAGCTTAAATGTCTGTAGATAATTAATACACGTTTATATCAGTGGTTTGAGAATCTAGACTTATCTAGTCTTTAACATAAAAAGCATTACACAATAAAATAAAAAATAAAAATTGTGTTTATGATAACTGGAAATTTGAAAAAGTAAGGTTTGTTTATTCATGTCTCGTATTGTCTGCTGACTTTATTAGGACAAGTCTATCATTCTTTTACTCTTTATGTTTAGAAATGTTTACCGTTTGCCTTCTGTTTATGTTGGTCCTAAGGATGAGGTACGGCGTCATTTTAATTGTTCCACCCTGGAGGGAGCTGAGCTGGAAGACCAAGGGATTGTTGGTACAGCTCTCACTCACTGGGAAAAACGAATCTTTGAGGTAAGTATCTAACCAATCGACCATGGTCTGTATGATGTCCTTTCTGGCTAGACAGTGTGAAATAGCTCGGGTATACTGTAAAAACAGTGTTATTTTCATGTTTAAAATGTCCATCATGCAAGAAGGACATGGTTGATCCAGGACAGTTTGGTCTGTAGTGTTTCTGGATAAGAAAGGTTCATTTATATGTAGAATTTGTTCATTCACCTAACAACAGAAACAGGACTGTCACAAATATAAAACTATACACACTTTACATGTAGATAATAATTGAGCGAGAATTAAAATGGGATTCTACTGTTTCACTGTGACTAACCAGTAACAATCGGTTCATAGGTCGTGTGATCTTCAGATAGTCATGATCCTCAGGTGGTCATGTGATCTTCAGAAAGTCATGATCCTCAGGTGGTCATGTGATCTCCAGTTGTTCATGATCCTCAGATGGTCATGTGATCTCCAGTTGTTCATGATCCTCAGGTAGTTATGTGATCTCCAGTTGTTCATGATCCTCAGATAGTCATGTGATCTCCAGTTGTTCATGATCCTCAGATAGTCATGTGATCTCCAGTTGTTCATGATCCTCAGATAGTCATGTGATCTCCAGTTGTTCATGATCCTCAGATAGTCATGTGATCTCCAGTTGTTCATGATCCTCAGATAGTCATGTGATCTCCAGTTGTTCATGATCCTCAGATAGTCATGTGATCTCCAGTTGTTCATGATCCTCAGATAGTCATGTGATCTCCAGTTGTTCATGATCCTCAGATAGTCATGTGATCTCCAGTTGTTCATGATCCTCAGATAGTCATGTGATCTCCAGTTGTTCATGATCCTCAGATAGTCATGTGATCTCCAGTTGTTCATGATCCTCAGATAGTCATGTGATCTCCAGTTGTTCATGATCCTCAGGTGGTCATATGATCTCCAGTTGTTCATTTGTAAAAAATAAGGTTTGTCAATGTGGTCTGTATGATGTCCTTTCTGGCTAGACAGTGTGAAATAGCTCGGGTATACTGTAAAAACAGTGTTATTTTCATGTTTAAAATGTCCATCATGCAACAAGGACATGGTTGATCCAGGACAGTTTGGTCTGTAGTGTTTCTGGATAAGAAAGGTTCACTTATATGTAGAATTTGTTCATTCACCTAACAACAGAAACAGGACTGTCACAAATATAAAACTATACACACTTTACATGTAGATAATAATTGAGCGAGAATTAAAATGGGATTCTACTGTTTCACTGTGACTAACCAGTAACAATCGGTTCATAGGTCGTGTGATCTTCAGATAGTCATGATCCTCAGGTGGTCATGTGATCTTCAGAAAGTCATGATCCTTAGGTGGTCATGTGATCTCCAGTTGTTCATGATCCTCAGGTGGTCATGTGATCTCCAGTTGTTCATGATCCTCAGGTAGTTATGTGATCTCCAGTTGTTCATGATCCTCAGATAGTCATGTGATCTCCAGTTGTTCATGATGCTCAGATAGTCATGTGATCTCCAGTTGTTCATGATCCTCAGGTGGTCATATGATCTCCAGTTGTTCATTTGTAAAAAATAAGGTTTGTCAATGTGATCTTGTTTTTTTTTATAGACTTGATAAATTAATTGCAAGATATTATTGTCCATTTCAGAATGAGGCTATGACAGGGACATACACCCAGAATCCTGTGATTTCTCGTGTGACGTTGGCTTTGATGGAGGACACTGGGTATGTACATATTACTACAATGTTATGACTGAAAACAGTCAGTTCTTTATTAACAAAGCAGATCTCATTGAAACACCGGTCCTGTTAAAATGAGTTTTGTATCATTGGCCATGAGGTCTCAAAAGTGTTTGAGAGTAGTATAACCCTAGTGTTCTGTTAGTGTTTGAGAGTAGTATAACCCTAGTGTTCTGCTAGTGTTTGAGAGTAGTATAACTCTAGTGTTCTGTTAGTGTTTGAGAGTAGTATAACCCTAGTGTTCTGCTAGTGTTTGAGAGTAGTATAACCCTGGTGTTCTGCTAGTGTTTGAGAGTAGTATAACCCTGGTGTTCTGCTAGTGTTTGAGAGTAGTATAACCCTAGTGTTCTGCTAGTGTTTGAGAGTAGTATAACCCTAGTGTTCTGTTAGTGTTTGAGAGTAGTGTAACCCTAGTGTTCTGTTAGTGTTTGAGAGTAGTATAACCCTAGTGTTCTGCTAGTATTGTGGACTTGACTTCAAATAATTGCAACATGTATTCAACTTTTTAATAGGAATAAGAAGTTTCATATGTATTATTTGTATTACAATAGCCCTTGTTGAAAGTTTGAAGGTTCCACAACAACAACTTTAATGTGTGTTAAACAAACATAACTTAAAAGGAGGAGGAGGAGATGTCCTCTGGATGTCACCTCTGTTCTGTAAACAGAGAATCAGGAGTATATTACATTATCACATAATGTACTGTGTTATCCAGTGAATATACCCATGTCATATTTTTTTGCTTATCAACCTATGTAATATGACCTATCAGCCCTGTGATTGGTTGAAAGTTTCCACTGATGTCACGCCTAGGACAAGTACATGACGTCATAGACTTACACACTGGAGTCAAAATGGCAGCTTTTTACATTTCAAGTTTGCGTTTTATACGAAAATAGATGCCACAATCTTGATAATGTGATAAAAATGATCTTACACTCGTTTTCATTTCATATGAAAATTATGAAACTCGTCACAAATTTTTCATTTTAGCTCACCTGAGGCTCGCTAAATTCTTTGACTCATTTCATAAATCTCATATAAAATGGAAACTCATGTAAGATCCTATATGTGTTGATGATATGTTTTGATATATTTACCCAACAACAGGTGGTACAGTGTGGATTACAACAATGCAGAGGAGCTGGAGTGGGGTAAAAACCTGGGCTGTGACTTTGTCAAGAGGAGTTGTCTGGACTGGATTGTCCGCAATAGAGCCAAGTATGTATTTCTATCTTGTTTGGTTGTTCAGTCAGTCATGTTCCTGCACACACAAGTGTGATCACGTAAAATAAAGTTAATGATGTTATAAATTGTTCAGGACAGATATGATGTATTGGACAAGTGTCGTGTTTGTGTGTACTATAATAGGTATTAGGGCAGGCTTATGTGCTTCACTGTTAAATGAAATGTTTAATGTGTTATGAATGCTTTTAACAGACGTGGTGACATCCACCCATTTTGTGACGAGGTACGGCGAGGGGTACTGAGGACAGACTGTACCAGAAACAGGGACTCTGTGGCTTTCTGTAACCTGGTGGAATATAACACCAGTCTTCCACAGCAGTACCAGGTATTTCAGTTTACTGATCATATCGGTATCCCTCATTTAATTATTGGATGTTTCATTTTCTAATAATCAAAAATCTTAATGGAAAGATTATACATCATCACTTGAAAAGTGATGTTTCCGTGACATAAATCATGGGTTCAGGATGGGGGAGAGTTTCTGATTTTGATACCTTACTAATTCTATCGAGGCACCGTTAATTTCAAATTCCGGACAAAAGGGTCCATGTATATGGCTCCATGATGCACAATAAATGTGTTACACTTGTCTTGTAGTACTTCAATGCTCTGGATGGTATACCAGCCTATGCTGTAGGGAATTATGGAGGTTCTGTGGCACTGGCTGACTACTGTCCTTACCTACAGGTAAACACTTCTGTAACTACAGGTAAACACTCCTATACCTACAGGTAAACACTTCTGTAACTACAGGTATACATTTCTATTCCAACAGGTAAACACCTCTGTAACTACTGGTATACATTCATATACCAACATGTAAAAACTTCTATAACTACAGGTAAAAACTTCTATAACTACAGGTATACATTTCTATACCAACAGGTAAACACTTCTGTAACTACTGGTATACATTCCTATACCAACAGGTAAAAACTTCTATAACTACAGGTATACATTCCTATACCTACAGGTAAAAACTTCTGTAACTACAGGTATACATTCCTATACCAACAGGTAAACACTTCTGTAACTACAGGTATACATTTCTATACCAACAGGTAAAAACTTCTATAACTACAGGTATACATTTCTATACCTACAGGTAAACATTTCTATAAGTACAGGTATACATGTCTATACCTACAGGTAAACACTTCTGTAACTACAGGTATACATTTCTATACCTACAGGTAAAAACTTCTATAACTACAGGTATACATTTCTATACCAACAGGTAAACACTTCTATAACTACAGGTATACATTTCTATACAAACAGGTAAACATTTCTATAACTACAGGTATACATTTCTATACCTACAGGTAAACACTTCTGTAACTACAGGGATACATTTCTATACAAACAGGTAAACATTTCTATAACTACAGGTAAAAACTTCAATAACTACAGGTATACATTTATATACCTACAGGTAAAAACTTCTTTAACTACAGGTATACATTTCTATACCAACAGGTAAAAACTTCTATAACTACAGGTATACATTTCTATACAAACAGGTAAACATTTCTATAACTACAGGTATACATTTCTATACCAACAGGTAAACATTTCTATAACTACAGGTAAAAACTTCTATAACTACAGGTATACATTTCTATACCTACAGGTAAAAACTTCAATAACTACAGGTATACATTTCTATACCTACAGGTAAAAACTTCTTTAACTACAGGTATACATTTCTATACCAACAGGTAAACACTTCTGTAACTACAGGTATACATTTCTATACCTTAACCTACAGGTAAAAACTTCTTTAACTACAGGTATACATTTCTATACCAACAGGTAAAAACTTCTATAACTACAGGTATACATTTCTATACCTACAGGTAAACACTTTTATAACTACAGGTATACATTTCTATACCAACAGGTAAAAACTTCTATAACTACAGGTATACATTTCTATACCAACAGGTAAACATTTCTATAACTACAGGTATACATTTCTATACCAACAGGTAAACACTTCTATAACTACAGGTATACATTTCTATACCAACAGGTAAGACTTTGAATATCTGCTGTCTATCCTTCTGTGGGATTACTAGATTTTTATACAAAATATTTAAGGAAAAAAGAAATCTCTTAAAGATATTTCATATCTATGGAACTAATATGCAACAGTTAAATTATGATAAGTTACTGCCATAATTGAACTTCAAGACTTATCCATATTAAGCAGAGAATCTGGTTTATATGGCGTACAGTGTACAGTTAATGTCTTGTTTTACCTAAGAGACCTTATTTGTTTTTCAGGAGTTTGCATGGCGGAGTGGTGAGGTGACAGTGAGAGATTCCAGGTGTTCGCTGGAGGAAAACAATCCAGGTTAGTTAATATAGACATAGGCTACATTCGCGTATACTGGTTGAAACGGTACGTGTGGCGCAGAAATTTTCCACGATAAAAGAACGCACTTGGACCGTTCTATAAGCAGAGCTAAAAATGCACAGTTTCGAAGAATAAAAAACAATGTATCGAGAATATTATGCCCTTCTCTCACACGTCCACTGAATTACATAAGTAAAAACTACATGTGGCTTGACATTGTTTTAGAAAGAAATAACGCAAAATGGCAAAAGTCAACATTTTAGTTTCTGCAGGTATGTCTGGATCCCTCAATCTACGCGTGCCAAATTTTCCTGAGGTCAGCCTCGATCCAGATCTGTACCTGACGTTTTCTTTACAGGTTCAACCGGTTCAACTGGATACGCGAATGTACCCATATTTTAAAATGGGACTACATACTGAACAAAACATATTGATAGCCGTTCATTTAGATATCTTTATTGGTGTCCCCCAGTACTAGGGGAGATAACCCCCTTTCAGTACAACCAGAGTTTAGTGCACACTGGTACTATCAGAGCTTATCACAAAAAGGAATATCAGAAACATAATTTCTATACTAAAACACCTAGGAATGCCAAATTCTGTTCTCCAACATTTGGTAAACTTAACCACTTATTGGGAGTTTTCTCCCTTGTCACACTCGGCTAAAGCAATTAATATATTCAGTTAACATATTTTTATAACTCAATTATTTATTTTTGTTGATAAAGATTCATTCAGTATACATTGTTAAATTATTGTATAATACCTTAAGGCCATATGATACGACGGTTTAGGGAACAGTCAAAAGTCTATAAACTGACAAGACCCTATACAATATTTATTACACGCTAATGTTTATACAAGTATAATGCATGTACTCACTGTAACATGCTTGGCGTGGGGGTTGGGTTCATGCCTGTCGTATTGCCACACATTTCACCCTCATACAAAATGGAAAAATTCAACACAGAGTGAAAATAGATGCAATTTTAAAACAATAAGAGGGCAAGTCTATTTCTGGGTAAAATGTTTCAATAGACAATTGGTTTTGTGTGTGGTTTTCGGGTTTACAGTTAATGTAGAATTTTTGTTTCCCATTTTTACATATTAATCTTGTACAATGTGCAATGTTCCACTTAAAGCATATGTTATACATATATGTATATATTTGGCCTGCGCAGATCCAACCATCAGCTTCTTTGGGGAGAAGTATGGCTATGAAAGCAAATGTTTCAACCATGATAGACTCTGGAAACTGCAACAGTGCTCCAGCCTGCTGAGTCTTCCACACTGGGGCAGTGGCTGCTACCAGGTGAGAACCGGGGACACTATACAGTGTTCGAAAAGATTTAATGTTTTAAACCCTATTGGGTTATAATATAAGTCATTCCTACCCACAAATGTGTCAATATTTTAGTATATTTTGTCTGTGGGGTAGAAGATTCAAAAGGTGTTATATTGAAGTCCATGCTTCACCTTAGGGAAACTAAGGTTCTGTCGGTTTATGAAGGGAAAACTCTGGCTCCTGAATACAATCTAGGGTAAAGCTTTAAGAGTAAGATAGGCACCAATCTATGGAGTATTAGCCACTTAAATTGGGGAAAATACAAATCATTTCTCTTAACAAATAAATGCACATTTCATATACATCAACTGTATGGACAATAAGATAATAGCCACTAACTATGCAACAACTAGATCAATATTAAATGAGTTAATAGGCTGTGTTACACGGCTAATAAAAGTCATTTAAAGAGACACTGATACACATGTACATGTCTGAATCTGTCATGAAGTACAGAGCTATACAATGGCTGTTGCAGTTCCAATGCAGTAGACAAGCTGGACTGGTACTGAACATTGGTGGTCAGTCTCACCGATGTGTCAAGGAAGGTCAGAGGGTAGCGGTCACCTACACTTCAAACCATTACCTACATACAGGGTCGGTCATCTGTCCCTCCTGTACAGAAATGTGTCAGGTAAGTAAGGTCCCCCACAAGATCAATCAAGTTGAAAACTACTAAACTTATGTTAATCATCATTACTTCTGGGACGCTTAACTGAAAATTTGCAGACCTGTTCGTCTTGTTTTGTTTTATAGTACATAAGTCATTTAGGGCCAACTGGACCTGCGTGATAAATTTCATTTGAAATGGAAACTCATGTAAGATTTGGTATACATTGTAGAAGTCGGGTATCACCTGTCCGCCAGAGGAGCAGCCCTACAATGTGATCAGTTCTAACAGTCATTTGGCTGTCCCCTGCAGCGCCAAGGCCCCCTTCCATAGTCCATCCCCCGAGATCGCAGTAACGTCGATCATCGCCAATCTCCTCTGTTTTATCCTCATTAGCTTCTGTCAAAGATAACATAAATTGACCACTAGGCATTTATCAAATTTTCATCAATTTCTATAAAACTTTTTCCAGTGTATTACCATGTATAACACCCACAATATTTTATAATACTATATTTTATTGGGAAGTTTCTATTTGCTTGTTTATACTAATCCCAATTGTTAAGGTAAATTATATTTGAGCCTGAGTATCTAGTCACCAGTATAAAAATCTCCTGAATTTTATATACAGTTCATTTTAAAAGGTATTTATGCCTTTTTACCTGTTTCTCAGAAAAGTTTTTTTTTTTTATAAATGTCATATTTTGTAGGAATTTTTGATAACTGTATGTTATTGAAACTTATTATAAAGAACATGAACTATTCATTACTTTTAAAAAGTGTTTTGAGTATGATTAATGCTTCTCTGCATTATAATATAATAACTTCTGTATCAAAATAGGTAGAAATATTTTTCGTATTTTTTTTATTCATTCCCATGAAACAAAGTTGAAATATAATGATTCCTCCTATTGCTAGGGTATATGGTATAGGATAGTATTGGATAAGGTGTATCCATCAATGCAGATCCATCGTGATAGGAAATACAGAAAGTAGATGTCAACATTTTATTATAAATGAACGCAAATTTAGCAGTTTGGCTGAGGGCAATTGTGCAAGAATGTTTGTGTCTGCTTGTGGTTCTACATGTGTGTTTTACTTAGTTGTATGTTATATTGATTACTGCTTAAGGTTCGATCATTATTGAGATGTATTAGAAAAGTTTTTGTGTATTGAAAAATATACCTAGTTTATACGGTATGATTTACAAGTAATGTATTATTCAAAGTCACAGATCCGCCATGAAATGGCTTCTCATCAAGTCGCTGTACAAATGTTTATCATTTTCCCATTTATAGTATCACAAAATATTTGTTGAAAATTTATTGAATTCTACAAGGAGGCTTTTCAATACCCACCACTTAAACTCTTATGCTATGTTCTTCGTACTTAGGTTTATTTTTTGCCATCATTATATACATTTAAAGTAAAGGATTTGACTAGACAAGCATGATTAAGTGTTTCTGACTTTTGTTAGGCAAGTCCAGTGTTTAACTCTGCAACAAGGGACAATATATTTATGAAGGAGTTTCAAGATGACTTTTAACAATAACGGTGTGTTACAGTGTATTATAAATAGAAAACAAAGAGTGTGTAATTCTGAAGTGCTACACTGAAACTCTCTAAGAAGCACCAAATTCTATTTTATTTTATTTATTGGTTGATTTGCTTGTTTACACTGTAACAATGACATAAATATAATTATATGTAAAAATAGAATAACAGATATATGGCTAAAGTGAAGAATGTATGAAATCGTCTTACCCACCTATTTACCCTTAATACAAGGTAAGAAATCGTCTTACCCACCTATTTACCCTTAATACAAGGTACATGGTATATATAACAGTTTTTAAAGTGAAATAACATCTACTACAAATAGTTCTAACTAAAGAGAATGTCTCCAAACATTTTGAAGATTTCAACCGAGCAGTAAAATACAGTGTCAACGAATTTTCATTCACATCATGCACTTAAGAAATATTTAAATGATGAGTTTTTAATTAATATTGTGATTTGTGAAATGTAGCATCTCATTTTAACCATGTTTAGATACCTCCTGGCTGTTTTCATCATTCCGCTTTTTACCTTATTTAGTTTCATTGTTAGATTTTTTAGAGATATATTTTCCTTTTGCTTATATTCCATTTTATTTGTAACATCAATGGAAAGATAGCATACATATTTTTACCGTAGTTGACTACACAATTTACACGTTTGTATAACTGTTTATATTGATGGTGCGAAAGAAATATGTGGGATGTGAAAGGTGAAATCTTGAGTGAATATTAAGTTTGAATTCAGTTTTGTTAAAACTATTTTAATAAGTTTATTTTTAAACCTTTTACTGAAACTTTAACCATGGTGACAACTGTATTACAGTGATATAGGTATAAACTGTTATATCTTACCGTCATACTGTAAAATAATTAGCAGAAGCATCAAAGTAGCGAATCAATGGGTTTAAAACACATAACTGTTTACTCTACAAATCATTCTTGCAATTAAAACCTTGTGAAATATTATATCTGTGAAATAAGCAATTTTCCTGTGGTGCTTTGCACTATTAACCCTTTCACCACTGTAGACCATAATGGACTCTTCCAGATCAATGCATGGTAGAGTCTACTAAAGTTACATAGGGATGAAAGGGTTACAAGTATATTTACGATAGTGTGTTTCACAAAAGGTTTAAGTATATTTAAGTATATTACAACTTACTCCTTTTATCTAGTTGTTTACCTATTTCTTCCCTATAATAAATGTATATATAGAATCCTACTATAAACGTTCTTTTTGTCGTAAGTAAATCTTGTGATAAACTCACTAGTATCTTTAAATATTGATGTTAAATGGGTTACAACTGATTAATTTATCATTCCATCTTTATTCAAGAATTAAAACATTTCTTATATAATACAAAATTTGGAAAAAAAAATGTTGCATAAAGATGGAAGATATATTGTAAACTCTCATATTGACAATAACAAATCTGAATATTCTACTAAAGTATTCACTTCTTGTTGAAGAGACTGTTAAGATGAGTTATTAGCCTTCCCTGACTACCAATTTTATTTTATACATTGTTGTACATGTCTGTTTTGTATGAATGTCAGTTTACACCATTAAAATATTATGGAGAATTGAGGCGTTTGTTTTAATGTTCCAAGGCATTCCCAGTCTTGTGATGATATATCGTTGAACACTTAACACATCCCCTGGATCTTTACAACACTGACCAGAACTGCAAGACCTTTGGATTATGTCCCTTTGTCATGCTCATCGACATTTACTAGGTATTGCGAGTTATAAAACAATTCCTTCATTTTACCATGTTGCTAATTTCAGAGTTTAAAAGGCACACTAGGAAACTGGAGTGAAGGGCAATAAGAGTTAGTTCAAATAAATGAACTTTATTCACTTTCAAGGTCACAGAAGTCTACTCATTTAACAGATATTTGACATTCAGCAGGTAGCTTGCTGGAATGAGACGCTATCAAGTCCGTCCAAGCAAATGACCTTACCCACTTTCTTGGTTACAGGAGTAAATGTGTGAAACAACTTTTTAAGGTCCCGTAGGCCTGGAGTAATGACAGCCCCCTGGGGTATCATGTTCATAAAATTTGAACTTTGTATAATCATTCGTTCTCAAGTTATCATCCAGGCAAACCCAACCAAGCAGAACTCTAGTTTTAGTAACAATGACATTGACCTCCGGGGCACCCCACCCAAAATCAATAGGGTTCATTGCATCCACTTCGGCAAACAACATACAAAATTTGGACTTTGTGTGATCATTCAAGCTATCATCTGGACATGCCCAACCAAGCAGGGGAGTGATAAAAATACTGGATCTGTATAGCTCACTGTTATCACATTATCAAGTGTGTTTAAATTATTTTTACTAAAATTCAACCGTTATTTGAAAATCATCCAACAAAAATCCATATCATGTAAAGTAACAATATTCATTCTGTAGAGTAAGTTATGGGATAAGCTACTAAATATACATTGTCACTATTTACATCAGCACAACAACCTTTATTTTCAGTACATTAATAATCAATGTTGAACTAGCAACATTGTATCACTTGACTTCCATATCTATCTCTACCAGTGGTATAAAAAAACATGACAGTTTTGCATTCTTTATAGCACAACAAAGCCAATTATCTATTATTATTTTATACTTTTAATTCGAAGCATATTTGTGTAAAGGCAAATTTTGGTTAGGATGTATTATCATTTTCTCTCAAGTCACAATGAATCTACAGCATAGTACAACATATATCGGTAATGGCATACTCTAAAATAAAACATGATGAATGCATGACTTAATCCAGAAATAAATAAATTCAAAGCCTGATTGATCTTTGGAAATGTTACGTGCACAACACCTGTTGAAACTCTGGCTAGAAAATATCACATTGCTGAATAGTTGCATAGATAAACATTTACAAACAGCTTTAATGTCCAAATCAAGCTGTAAAAAGGCTTTTTTTTAATTCAGATCTTCACGATAACTAATGGCACAAACAAAATGTTATTCTCTAAAGGCTGTAAATTTTTGGGGGGAAAATCAAAAAACAAATATCAAATAAATTTGGCCACAAACATAGTAAATGTTGTTCAGTTATATTCCAAATATGTGTAACCATAACACAAGGCATGCACTCTTGCCAATGTGACTCAAAAGTTTCTGTGTACATTATATGCAAAAAAAGAATCTATTTATTTGATTGAAAATGTGCAGATTTGCAAAATCTACAAAGCTCTTTACTTTTTCATGATGTCAATTAAGCAAAAATTTGTCTGTCAAGAGAATAAAGATTGTTTTATAATATTTCAAACATGATTTGTACGCCTCTGCCTGTGACCCTATACTTCTTGCTAACCTGAAGTCCAGTACTGTGATAATTCACTTACAATTTTATTACAACATACGTCGGTACAGGGATAGTCCTGTTTGAACATTATATGACCAATTTCTGATCAGCACCATAATAACATTTTAATTGTTTATCAGGTCTGACAGAATACCTACCTTTACACACTTTTATAAGGATATTAACAGCTTTTTGACAGGCTTAAGATAGCTAGCTAAGTTTCCTCGACCCAAAACATCAGACATTTTAAGTTCTGATAGACCTACATGTAAAAATATCAGAAGTCTGGTATTGGAGCCAGAAGAAACTCAGCTTGATGATGGCTACGATGTATTTCATATTGAACAAACGTACAATGAAGGAATCCTGCAAGTATCTGTGAGTTTCAAAGCAACAGTGTTAGAGGTTTACCTTTGACAGGCGCCGTGTAACAGTCACAGTCGGCAAATTCATATCCAATAGAAAAAAAGGCCGACCAGCGGCCTCTTATATGTTATAGGAGTTGGGTGATTTGCGTATGATTTCAATCGTCCACATTTTAACTGTATACAAGCACAGCTGTACACAAAGTAATTTGCGTATGATTTCAATCGTCCACATTTTAACTGTATACAAGCACAGCTGTACACGAAGTAAAACATCACTTTTAATATCAATACAATTAAGATATACTTCATAACATCAATACAAATGACGATAAAAGGGAGCATTTTGACACAAGGAAAGCAGTTTGACTAGATTGGTAAAGCTTGGCACATATTATTCCTGAGATACATCTGTATATATAAAAATGAATTCACAGTAAAACCTTATTACATTGACACCATCTGTGCAGCAAAATTTTCGCGTTATAAAGAGGGCATGGGGAGTTTCGAGAAATACATAAAATTGATTGTTTTGAAAAAAGGAAACAGGGTCCTTGAGATGCATTGGCACTAACTAAGGTCGTAACTGAAATGAGTTGTATTATAATAAGGTTTTACTGTACATTTGTATTACGTTTTGTAAACATGCCCTCCTCCATGTTTTAAATACTATAATAGAAAACGATAAAAATTAATAAAATCATACATTATTAATCCATTAGTTATACATCTTTTATACAACTCATATTCTGCTTTCAATTTACCCCCCACCCAATAAATGTCATATAAGTACACGGTGTACTTTCACGTTCCAAAGACAGCCCTGCCCTGTCCCTAAGGTTTCTCTCCGGACTGGACACTTTGTCACATGGCCCCACTGTAGACCTGCCTACTGTAGTCAACTTGATACTGATCACAGGAAGATGACACGTTCGTCCCTAGGTTTACTTGGCTTCCAGCGTTTTCCTCGTCGGAGTAGGATGCCGCAGCGTTAGACTGGGACATGGTGACAAAGTTGGGATAGCCTGTGCCTGTTTTGATGGCGTTCTTCCTTAGCTTGGCCACTGTCACCACCTCCATTTTGTGCTTGCCTGTGATGTGTTTGTTGAGGTTGCCCTTCTCCTTACATCTGTAGTCACAGTAGGGACACAGGAACGGTTTCAGATCCTGTGATGGAAACAGATACAAGATTATTAGCACAAACAGACAGGAAATCATTTTAGGTTCTAAACAATTTGTTGTTGAATCAAGAAAAACTACTAGGGCATTAAAACTGATGTGTTTATTGTTACAAACCAATGTACATTATAGACATCAAATAGATTTACTCCAATTTTTTGTCGATTGGCCTTGTCGACTGTTGAATTCACTCATGTGTACCTTTTGATACTGCTTAACTATATTTATAAATATTTCTGCCACGTCAAACAGAAGTTTGTGGATTTAATAAAAAATGGACAGAAAATAGTATCTTCTTTATGAAAGTATATAAAATTGCGTGGATGTACCTTCTGTGTGTGTATGCGTGCTACATGGTTTTTCAGATTACTCTTATACTTGGTGGAATAGCCACATCCTGGTATAGGACAGAACTCATCCTTCATTTCTGAAAACAAAAGAAGAAAGCATAGCAACACTCATTGAACACCATCCAGTATATCTTTGATAATGCCCTTTTAAAGTTTCTTTTGACGATGTGTTTGGTCAACACACTTATTGTCTAGTAAGCTTTAAACATGAGCCTCCATTCCATGTGAACAATGAGATTATAACGCTTTAAGAAGTCAGAACCAGAATATCCTGGATTCTCTCAGGTAAATTATGGCTGGATTTGGTCAGGGATGCTAGGGCTACATTCGCGTATCCCGGTTGAAATGGTATGTGTTGCGCAGAAATATTCCACAATAAACGAACGCACTTGGACCGTTCTATAAGCAAAGCTAAAAATGCACAGTTTCGGAGAATAAAAGATAATGTATCAAGAATATTATGCCCTTCTTTCATGCGTCCACTGAATTACATAACGTATCTTAAAAACTACATGTGGCTTGACATTGTTTTAGAAAGAAATAATGCAAACTAGCAATAGGCAGCATATTAGTTTCGGTCAGGTGCGTCTGGACCCCTCAATCTACACGTCTCAAATTTTCCTGAGGTTAGTCTTGGTTCAGATATGTACCTGTCCTTTTCTTTACAGGTTCAACCGTTTCAACCGGATACGCGAATGTACCCTAGGTAACAGGGAATTGGAATGTGATAATATACATACGATGTCTTTGCATGTGTCGTCCTAAACAGTCCTCTGTCAAAAACTTCTTTCCACATGAGTTACATTCATATTCTTTAGCTCCTAAAACAAACAGAATTTCATTATCAATATATGTATCATGTTAAATTTACAAATGAAACATACTATTTTTTATATTTTCAAGTAAATCGTTTTTGAACCAACAACCATTTTATGCAAAATATCAAGAAACTCGACATTTCCATAACATTGACACCTGTGCTGGATCAGGGAAAGAATACAAAAGCTGTATCACACAGCATGATCACAAATTAATTTGTGGACCACTACAGAGTCCTTAACTTAAGAATTAGAAAAAACAAAAAAACTTCGAGACGAGTTTCATAAAAGTTCATATTGTAAAAATTTAAGATACTTTCTTTTTTTACATTAATCAGAAAACTTACATTTTGACAGGTTTTAAAGCCAAAATGTAGAGGACTTAATCAAACGGAGACAGCCATTTTGTTGCGCCATTCACAATTTATGACGTCACGTCATTGTCCATATGACGTCACAATCGATTGGCACAGCCAATGAAAAACGCTCCAGGGTATATTACACTAGTGACATATGTAAAAATATTACACAGGCGAATTCACTGGATAACTGGCCGATTATGTGATAAAAAGTATTTCTGCAATAGTACATAAATGTATATCCCTTTTAAGTCAATCCTCAATACTACTGGTGTTGTGCTCACTTTTGCTCTCTGCACCCCTGGAATATGTCATAGCAAAATTGAAGGCACACAGTTATCTATTTGATTGGTCTCAGGTGATAAATCCTGACCAATCGCTAGACTGATACCAGTCCTTTGAAGATTACGAAGGAGAGACGCCCGACTTCAAAGCCTGTCAATTTTTACTGTTATACGACCGCGAGATTCTTTTTTATGTACATGAAAGGACCCAACTAGCCTTCTCGTCTCATCCACAAGGTGGCGCAAACTTAGCCTGAAATTTTGCTATGACATACTTCAGGAGTGCAGAGAGCGAATGTGAGCGTATCCACTAGAGTATTGAGGATGTTTTAAGTCATATGTCAATCATTACCTGTAGAATGGTGCCTCATATGTTTCCTTAAATGTGATTTCTGAACTGTGAAGAAGTCACAGTGTGTACATCTGTGTCTGAAAAAAGAGAGGGCATTGATAAATCTAGAGTTTGGTAGAGACTATTTGAGTTGTACTACTCAGCTAAAAACTACTGCATACAGACTAGAAAAAGGAACATAATCTACACAGACTAATTTGATCAGGTCCAAAATATCCTGGGACTAGATAAATACTAATCATTAATTAACCGATGCATACTAATGGGTACATGCTAACTGGTACAGACTGACCACTAATTGGGTACAGACTAATTGATACAGTAATAACGTACAGTTTGAGGTCAGCAGGGGGCGCCACCTCATGTGCTCGCAGCATGTGACTGTGGAAGAAGTGTTTGTCCCTGAAGCTGTTAGGACACAGGTGGCACAGGAACTGCTTCTTTATCGGCTTCTTCTCTACACTGTGCATGGTTTCAATGTGAGTCTGTAAATATAACACTTACTCCATCATAAAACACTCAAACGCATTCAAATTTTAACGGTCGCCAAATACAAGTCAATAAGTTTAGTAATGCTCCTCTGTCATATAATGGTTTTGGATAGTTTTAATTCACAAGCTTACATAGTAAACAATCAATTCTGGTATAATAATGATTGATGTTTTTGCTCTGACAAATGTCACCCCATAGCTTTACCTTGAGGTAGGCAACAGAGAGAAACTTCTTGCCACACTGGTCGCACTGAGATCCGTTCCTCTGGTCACGGTCAAGGTGAACCTCCTGGTGGGATTTCAGGGCACGCTGGCTCTTAAACGTCGAGTTACATGTATGGCAAGTATGAGTGCGGTCCCCACAATGGACGTCCCTCTTGTGGCACAGGAACCGGTACTTGTCCACTGTCTGGTAGTCACAACCCTGTACAATATATCATAATTATAGTATCAGAAAAACTAAGGAGGAGTTCACCACATCAAAGAATAGAGTTTCAACTTCATAATAAAATAATTATCAATGAAATTGCTTTTCCATAGAGGATAATCATTGTACCTTCAGTTTAAACAATATCTGCATCGCAAAAAATAGCTACAGCTCTAACACTACCGAAGTAAATCTAAAATCAAATCTATATTTCCAATGAGGATTTTCAAAGTATTACCTATATCTAAAATAAAACCTAAAGCTCAAGCAGGATCTACAGCTTAAACAATAAAAACTTACCTCAATATCACACCGAAAGATTTCATACTTGTTAACCTCAAATGGAACATCGTGTTTATGGTTACGGTGGTCAACAAGATGTTTCCAGTTATCAAACTTTGTGTTACACTCAGGACAATTCTTTCCACAAGGATGAACAGTTTTCACATGATTGTTTTTAGCCTCTTTCGTTTCAAATATTTCCCTGCAGATTCTACATCTAATGGTCTGATCTCTGACGTGCTGATTCCTACGATGGTTTTCTAGTTCACTGACTGTGGAGAAGGTGGGATGATTCTCACACTTAAAACACCTGATCCTCTCAGGGTGGGCTTGCTCCTTGTGGGCCTTGAGTTGGCGTGGTAAGGAGAAGGTGGTCTTACAGGCTGCACAGTTATAACTGTCGGGTTTGTGGACCTGTCGTCTGTGTTTGGCACGGTCCAACTTTGAACTGAACACCAGCTTACAGAAAGCACATGTCCAGAGTGCCTGATCCAGCTGCTTGGTGTCCTTGTTGCTCCTCTTCATCCTAGTTCTGGTTGCAACTTGAAGCGAGTCACAATTTTTTTTATTCTTTGTCTTACTTTTGCTTGTGTCATTTTTTTTCTGGTTCTTTTCCTCTGCAGATGATTTTAATTTTCTCTTTCTTGAAGATTTGCTGTTTTTCAATATTTCTACTTGAGGATTAGACCTTGAATTAGAGCGAAGTGAACATGAACCTATTGTTTTACTTTCAGTTGTCTCTTCCACTTTCATATTTTTTATGTTTCTTCTAGAATCAGAACAAGGGTCATTAGCTTTATCTGCATTATATTCTAAGGAACTTCCTGTCTCTTCATTTATACTTGTTGAATTGGGTGTGACAAGCTCTGATGATTTTGGATGACAATATTTTTTGTGTTGAGCTAAGCAGGTTCTATTTTGAACCTCCTCATTGCAGTCTCTACATCTAATAGACCCGTTTTGATGTGATGTGAGATCATCTGAAATACATTCATTGTCAGAATCAGATATTTCAGGGCTAAAACAAGTTGGTGATGTGGGTGCTGTGTTTAAGTTATCTGATGTCTGAGAATTTCCAATATTTTCTCTTTCTTCCCTCGTCACTTCTTCACTTACAACAGAACCCACACACTGGTGTCTACCTAAAGTTGATGAACCTGGCAAGTTGGCAACATCACCTGTTAACAAAGTGGGAGTCAATAGCTCAGCATCCCCAACACAATCTTTTGGAATTCTTGCTGATCCTTGACCATCAAGAGAGGCACCAGTTTCTGGCCTCTGAATTTCCTGAAGATCTGTTAACCCTGGATCTGAGTGAGAAACATTAGCAACTGACCTTTGACCTTCATGAAAAGCACTATCACTTAAAATTGAAATATTATTTTCCTGAGGTCCACACATTTGAACATCATGTTGTATATTAGCTATATCTATTGCCGCTCCTTGGTTTCTATCCATTAGCATACAGTGTTGTTCTGGATGTATATTTCGTGGATCATGACTTGTATTTTCTCTAACGGTTCCATTAGTTTGACTTGTATGTGTGTTGGGAAGGCGGGTGTAGTCCGGGATACCAATACCTACTGGTACATTTCCTGTTGATGATCCATCTCTTAGACCAAGTTTATTCTCTTGTGAAAATAAACTTTCCTGAAAGTTAGTCACTGTGTGTTCTTTATAAGAATGCCATCCACTGAAGAATCTCTGACATACTTCAACAGCCTTTCCTACTTGTAGAAACATACAGAGCTGCAAGATGTTCTCGACGTTTTCTGATGAAATGGCAAACTTTCCTGTGTAAAACAACCTGAGCATAACCGTGACATCCTCTAGCCGCCCTACTGGTAGGTGGTAGTGGGAGACTCTGAACTGCTGAGTGTCACTGGCCTCCATGTTGTGTATGTATGGACTAGCGGCACACAGCACTGCTCTGTGAGCCTCTACACTACCATTGCCTGTATGTATGACAGCATCACACAGCTGACTCCCACGCCACAGGCCATACAGTGTCCTCATTAACCCACACTGGAACCCTGGCACCTCAATCTCCAGGGGACAGATGCTCTCTTCCATACTGCACTCAATTTATACCCTTACTATGTAGAGATTTTCCTGAAATATAAAATGTGACAACTGTTATTTAGAAGCTTTTTTTTTTATGTTTAAAGCCATACAAGATAAAACTTCTATAACAAGAAAAACAATTTTTTTTTCAAATCTCACCAGTACACAAAGGAAGCACACAGCTCACTTTGTTTTAGGTTTTTATCTGAAAAAGCCAAGCATAGATAAAGCTTGACTCTTTGTTATGTTGGTGACATTGCATCACATTGTTAAATGATGTTATTGAGATACCGAAATATTTTTTCCTATTGGAGAGCCCAGGTATATAACTGTGGATATGATAGTGTAACATCCAATGAATTTGAGGGAAAATCACTCTCTTACTGGCAAGCTAGCTTTTCCAGTGATGCTGTATAGCCCAAGGACCCGCTAACCAGTTCAGCAACATTGAGCGTGGTTAGTAGGTGGATGGGTGGTGACCACCCATATGTTACATTTGGTGGCAGCGGTGGGATTCTGTGTAATCATGTAAAACCAGTTTCTGGTGGTTAGGGAAGGTGCATTGATACACAGGCAGGAAATATGCGATTCCCCAGGCAAAGTCTTGGGACGAGACTTCTTGGAGGGCGGAATAGTGTAACATCTAATGAATTTGAGGGGAAATACTACCTTACTGGCAAGCTAGCTAGCTTTTTCAGTGATGTGGTAGAACCCGAGGACCTGCTCACTAGTTCAGCAATGTTGAGCGTGCTAAGTAGTTAAATAGGTGACTGCCCGTACATTACAATAAGATGGAGATGGAGAGAACCTTGTGGGTGGAGGGCTTTCCCCTCCAATGTAGCCAACTGTCCAAGCATCTCTGCAGTGTTTGTGCATCAGATATAAATACTACAACCAGCTAGATAATGGTACTACAGTATGTACGTTTTTAGAACTTAGGCTAATTTGTAATAATTACTTTACAATGTGGGTAAAAGTCATGGTAATGTAGGTTTTAATTGTACATAGGATTACCGTCGCCTTCTACATGTAGCTTCGTGCTAGAGGGAGTTTCCCTTCAGCTCAGTGGTAGATCGTCCAACTAGGAAGTTTGGGATCGCGGGTTCAAACCCCTGTTGAAGCACATTACTCTCTGTCCTTTGGAGTCTGAAACCGTTCCTGTGGTGATAGGTAGTTAGAATCTGGGTTGTTATGGTGTTTGAGGGCTAACACATTTTAAAAAAAGGGGGAGAAGTGTGGCACATTTTAATTGAATATAGGGACACGGTCGCCTTCTAGCCTTGCGCTAGTGTACTGGGATTGCGATGTGAGAAAATTATTAAGAGATGAATCGAAACAACTTCACTCTTCAACTTTTCATTTTATTCCCGGAACAGGAAGTCAAATAACAAAACATAGAAACAAGATACGGAGACGGAATACAATAATACACAAAAAAGGTTGATTACGGATATTCTATTGATGGTTATAATATAATATATACCATGTATATAACAGGTCCAGTACACTCTGCCGATTGAGCTATATAGCTGTAAAGACCTATAATAGCTCTATTGACCTATCTGATATAGGTCTTTTGAGCTATTTTCATGTGATTATCTTTTTTAAGGAAAACGAAACAAAGTCGCTTTTAAAAGAAGATTTTATCATTAGGTAGATAATAAAAGACATTAAATATAAGCATTCTTTTTAAAAAATAATGATGTAAAAAACTCGAAAATTTAACATTTATGAAAAATGAAAATAAACATCTAAATGTATGCTTTTTGTAGTCAACATTACTATAAACCTTATTGTTTTATGCGACTTTCCTTTAATTTAATGAAAATTGAAATCTGAGAAAATATAGCTTAATACAGCTATAATTTATAGGTGAATATAGCTATATAATATAGGTCTTTATAGCTATATAGCTCAAACGGCAGGGTGTACTGGACCTGTATAACACTAGAGGGAAATTCGTTTAAGCTCAGTGGTAGAGTAAGGGCATCCGACTAGCAATTATGGGATTGCGGGTTCGATCCCCGATGGAAGCACAATATTTTCTGTAACCGTAACATCACGATCATTATCGTTAAGCAATTTCAAGAGTCCTGTAGTTACAGTCAGGAGTACTAAGCACAGACAATGTTATGACCAACTGGCTACTCAAACCCCCATATTGTATACATTGGATTGTATATCATAAAGGGATGAGGTTTGAAGAGTGGTAGACTATAGTCAGAATGTAAGCAAGCAGAGAAACCCGCCATCAACAGCAATGATGTCCAACCGTCAGTTGGCATCTTTTTCTTTAGCAATATACAACATGCTCTCTTATTTTGATTCAGAAAGTTTGACTGCCAACTTGTTTAACAAATGTAAACACCAGGATACCTGTTCATCGTTATGCATCAAGTTTTCCCAGCCTCATAGGCCTATCGACAGCCGACAGCAGCAACATCTCCATTCAATCAGTCTTTTAAATGTTTTCAATGGATAGCGTTTTAAGCTAAGCGTGGTTACAACCTCGACTGAAGCTTTTGCGAAAGTAATATCCGTCTCACAAACAACCCGGATCGGTTGGCTTAAAAGTCTCTTATAGATCAACAACTGTGCAAATACATACATGCGACACATTGGCCTAACTAATTTTTTGAAACACAGTGAAATAGATACATGAACTTCATTTACACAGGACAGTGGCAAAAAACATTTGATAAAAAGTTGATATATTATTTTCTGTCGATAAGATTAACAGCACGGACTTAATAAAAATGTAATTCCGTGCTGACAGTAGCTTAACCAGACCGAGCATAAAAGACAGAAAGGGAAAATATTAAACTTACACAGGGGTAATGAATATCTTTAATGATGGGCACAAATATCCCTCTGAAACTTCCCATCATATTATAAAATCACCCATGGACATTATATCACAGTTATTTCCCCTTGTTCACTTTCGTATAGCTTCAGAATAGGCACTATTAGCAATACGCTGGATAGCAGTTCGTCTTAAAATTGTATTAATCTATCTATCTTTTCAATCGGGTTCTTCTTTTTAAAGATGGGTTTAAATAGTACTAAAAAAACAGTTTTCAGATGTTAACTTTCATTTTTAAGAAAAAAAATTGTTATGGACTAGTGGTGTTTGTTTGTTTTTTATATCTGATGTTCATTTTGTAGTTTGAATAGAGTTTTGTCGCGTATAAGCTATCGCAGTAAAACAAGATATTACTGAAAATCTTCAACAGCTTATTTAGCTCTATAGATGTACAAAGTTGCAGGTTGTATTTCGCTGTCGAGCGTACAATACTTTAATGTGTTTGCACAGCTTAAACAAGGTTCACCATCATGCAACTTAATACTCAAAGAAATTGTCATATAAGATAACGCTCATCTAGAATCTGAAACAGTATATTTGGCTTACACTTAATCAGGGTTAGCATTGGAGCCTCGACTTGGTCTTAGATATCATTAGAAGTGTAACAGAAGAAAAGGGAAAATGCTCGGCCAGACCGGAATCCAAACCGGGACCTGGGCGATCTCAACCAGGGCGCCTGCGATTGACCCAGTCGGCACTACATTCGTCAAGTCCTTACCACAGAGACCGGTGAATGTTAACAGCTTTATTTGGACCTAAACGAAAGTGTTATAAAATACATAACCATCATTAATATTGGGGGTTGAATTTTTACATAAAGTCGATCTTAACCCCTCAAACGTGTAAAATGACTCAGAACACCTTAGTTTAGGTTATCATGTCCCAGTGGTCCTTCCGTGTTCTGAGACAGCTTCCATAACAATAAAACCTCGACAGCGAACAGTCTCCAGCTTCAATACAGATACAAATTAACTCGTTGTTGTTATTTTGTTCATGCTGGTGATTTATTGTATATGCCAAATCATTTGCAGTATATGTTTACAAACATTGTACAGAAACACCGCACGGCATCATTCATTAGCGAAATGGTCCAATGACAGTCCTGAGTGATGCATCAAAACGAACAGATAACACACATTGACATATGCAGGCTATTTCATGTGTTAATTGACATTTTAACGCATTATTACCGTACGATCAGTAACCTGATATATCAACGCTACCACACCCTGGGACCAGTCACCACTGCCGGTTGAGGGTTGAGCAAAGAATATATATCTACTACTAAGTTCTAACATCAACACTATCAGCAGTTTCTATCTCTCGCGACGCAACCGACAAAATAATATCTCCTGTTACGTATACACATATCTGGATGATATAGGATCATAGAGTGAGTTTTATACAAATAATGTCCGGTTTGTACAGCAGTCTGGATTTTACAGGTTTCAAGGGTTAGGTTATACCAATGTCTGATTAATACAAATGTCTGGATTTACGGAGATACGTTCACAGAGTGAGAATTTTACAGGGGTCTGGATTATACAGGTTTCCAATGTGAGGTCTTCACAGGGGTCAAGTTCATACAGGTTTCGAATGTGAGGTTTTTACAGGAGTCTGGTTTATACAGGTTTCTAATGTGATTTTGATAAAGGCCTGGTTTATACAGGTCTCCATTGTGAGGTTTTGACAGAAGCCTGGTATATAAAGGTCTCCATTGTGAGTTTTTTTAAGAGTCCTAGTATATAAAGGTATCCATTGCGAGGTTTTGACAGAGGCCTGGTTTATTCAGGTGTCTATTGTGAGGTTTTTTTTACAGAGTCTTGGTTTATACTGGTCTCCATTGTGAGGGTTTGACAGGGTTCTGGTTTATACGGGTCTCCATTGTGATGTTTTTACAGAGTCCTGGTATAAACAGGTCTCTATTGTGAGGGTTTGACAGGGGTCTGGTTTATACCAGTCTCTATTGTAAGGGTTTGACAGAGGCCTGGTCCATACAGGTCTCCATTGTCAGGTTTTTACAGAGGTCTGGTATATACAGGTCTCCATTGTGAGGTTTTAACAGAGGCCTGGTATATAAAGATCTCCATTGTGAGGTTTATACAGGTGTCTGGTTTATACAGGTTTTCAGATTTAGGCACTCTAAATAAAGCGTTTTTCGGGAAAAAATTACTGAAAAAATGGTTGTCTTAGACAAAGTGATTTTGTGAATACGTAAGGTGTGATATCAATAACGCTGTTTTGTAGTCAACATAATTGTGATACAAAAGTGCAGCAATAATGACATGATGCAAACCTGTATGTATGGTATGTAATATGCGCATGTTGTTAGGTTCATGGTTAAGTAGGGCACATGCACCATGATACACATGAAGGACATCGTAATGTCAACGTGAAATACATACAGTCTATCTCCTAACCGCATTCAGTATAAAATACGGGAAATGCTGGCTGGGATACCTTGAAGTATAATACAATACAATACACAATACAATACAATACACAATACAATATATTGTATTAACGTGTCACATGTCAATATCACAGGTACATATAATACACAATACAATACAATATATTGTATTAACGTGTCACATGTCAATATCACAGGTACATACAATACAATATATTGTATTAACGTGTCACATGTCAATATCACAGGTACATACAATACACAATACAATATATTGTATTAACGTGTCACATGTCAATATCACAGGTACATACAATACACAATACAATACAATATATTGTATTAACGTGTCACATGTCAATATCACAGGTACATACAATACACAATACAATACAATATATTGTATTAACGTGTCACATGTCAATATCACAGGTACATACAATACACAATACAATACAATATATTGTATTAACGTGTCACATGTCAATATCACAGGTACATACAATACACAATACAATACAATATATTGTATTAACGTGTCACATGTCAATATCACAGGTACATACAATACACAATACAATACAATATATTGTATTAACGTGTCACATGTCAATATCACAGGTACATACAATACACAATACAATACAATATATTGTATTAACGTGTCACATGTCAATATCACAGGTACATACAATACACAATACAATACAATATATTGTATTAACGTGTCACATGTCAATATCACAGGTACATACAATACACAATACAATACAATATATTGTATTAACGTGTCACATGTCAATATCACAGGTACATACAATACACAATACAATACAATATATTGTATTAACGTGTCACATGCCAATATCACATGTACATACAATACACAATACAATACAATATATTGTATTAACGTGACTCATGTCAATATCACAGGTACATACAATACACAATACAATACAATATATTGTATTAACGTGTCACATGTCAATATCACAGGTATATACAATACATAAGAAGTCATGAACATTTTAAAAACTGTATTAAAATATACTGACATCAAGCCAGTTTGACTTATGAGACACAATAAAGTAAAAAGTTCTGTTAAACATAGGTAAAACAAGATATTCTGCGATACATCAAATATAGGGAAGAAGCTAAAATAGGTTGAAGACCATAACTTGTCATAAAAAAATAAGATTGCTCGTAGGGTCTAATTCTAAAAACTTTGGACACTACTCAAAAAAACTCTCCTTATATCAGAATAAAACTCACAATCTATTAAAACAGGGCGCTCGTCTTCCACCGATTCTGACTGATATGCTAAAATACATTTCCTTTTATTTAAGGCTAAATGAGGGCGAGAATACCGGCCAGTCTCATTTTTCAATTTTCAATTACCGCAACGGAACTTGGCTAACGTTTGCCTATGCTTAAAATTAACAACAGTATAATAAATATGATGATATAATAATACACAGACGAGCAATTTACCTGATAGAGTCGTAACACATGCAAGCAATTTACATGTAATGACGTAACACAGATAAGATAATTTACCCGAAAGTGACGTAAAACATACAAGTACCCGAGGTTGACGCAACAGACAGGTAGTTGTTAATTTACCTAAAAGGAACGTAACACAAGTAATAAAAAGCTTTTCATAAGGTTCGGTAACAGAGACATGGACATTTTACAGAGGTCTGAATTTACAAATAATATGTCACTTTCGGTTACTGGTAACAGGCGGGGGAAAACTTGATTGGTGACTGGAACATACATGTATCTATTTAATCTTTCGACGGATTCTAAAGCAGTTAACGACAGGGGATTTGGCCGCATTGCTAGGAAGGTTGTTCCGGATTCTTACTTGTAAACCATTACCAGGAAAATAATACAAAGTCAGAGAGAATCCGGTGTAATCTTTATCCGTAGTGGGTTTCCGTACTTGTTAAGTAATGAATACATACAGACGTCTTCGGTAATGTTACTGTCCGTTATCCCGTCTAGGAACGTATTGAGGGGAATTCGGTCAGGCTGTGCAATAATGTTGATAAAGGTCCGAAAAAAAAGGAAAGCTTCCCCGTAGCTATATAATTGTCTGTACGCGCATGGTGGAAATCTTTTCTATATCATCCCTTCCACATTTTCAACTACTTGCCAACATTTCCACTTACGGCTTTTTCGCATTTAGACCTCTCGAACGTCCTTGTGTGACATTGGCTATAACGAAAATAACAACATTCCAAACAGTTCATGGACAGGCAGTATTTAACTGGACCATAAACAACAGCTCTGTATACAAGTACGGAAGGTGACAAGGATGCTAGGATTTCACATGTTAACTTTGTAATTCGTATAATTTAATCGCTATCTTAAACTCTCATGTCCTTCTACATTTCCTTACCTTTCTTCCATCCATACGCAAGTACGCATCTTCGCTAGCCAATGGTAACGATCCGGTCTACCTACACAAATTTGACAATACCATGTCTGTTTCTGATATGTTTCAAATAACAATATGTGATTATTTAATTTGGACATTTCCTCATATTGTTCTGTCATAAGTATGCACTGACATGGATACTTGCAGGTAAGTACTGACTTTATACGGATTATTGTGAATCTGTTTCGTTACGAGCTTAAAAGGTGGTTCTTCCTTTCTCTCTGTGAATCGAATAGACACAAATGTTTTAAAACATAATATTGAAAATGAATGTCAAAATGTAATAGACTGGTTTAAATTAAACCAGATGAAAGCAAACCCTGAGGCCATTCGTATAGGGGAACGTTCGGTATATGCTATACAGTCTTCTAGTATTGTAGATATTGTTCCTGACCGTGTTGTCAAACTTTTAGGTGTGAACTTTGATTCATTTTTAAACTTTGAAGCTCATATCTTTGAAATTTGTAGGAAAGCCCCAAGGCAATTGTCCATTTTAAAGCGAATGGGGAGTTTTTTAACCAAACAAGGTAGACTTGTAATTTTAAATTATTTTATTGTTTCAAATTTAAATATCTGTCCTTTAGTCTGACCCTCTTGTTCCATGAAGAGTGTCAAAAAGCTAGAAAAGATACAAGAAAGAGCTTTAAGGTTTATACATAATGATCACAACTCATCCTTCCAACACTTACTCAGTATTACCAACAGCGACAGGCTTCATGTAAGGCGTCTGAAGGAAATGGGTTGTGAGGTTTTTAAAATTATAAGCAAAATTTCTCCTGTTTATATTCATAATCTTGTAAATATTAAGATGTTTCAATATGACTACAGGAAAGAAAATACTGCAGAGGTACCCAGGGTCAACACTATGAAGTATCCTGTATGGACCTAAATCGTTTGCTTTTGAGGCCGCCCGGGTGTGGAACAGTCTCCCAAATGACTTCCGAAAAGTTGAAAACTTCAAAGAATTCAGGAGGCTGGTCCATTCCTGGAATGGCCCCATCTGCCTTTGCAATATCTGCAAAGAGTGATACTTGATACTGTGCCCTGGTTACCTCTGCCACCTGACATTTTGGATTGTGTGATAATTTTATTGTCTTATTTCATTTCTAATGTTTTACTTCTATTCTATATTTTTGCAGCATATTATTTATATTTGAATTCCATATATTCTAAAAAATTTTTTATACAAAACTTGATAAATTTTGTTAATTGATTTTGCTATCATTTTTAATTCACACTATAATAGTGTATATTCTGTCAATTTTCATTCTTTGCTATATTAGCATTGTATGTATATTCCACTTCATTGTGTTTTAATCCTAAGTCCTAAGTAATTCTTGTGTGATATACAAGTATTCATTCACTATTAACTATGTCTTTTATTTACTTATTATGAATACTACATATCTGTGATCACATTTAATGCTTTTCATATATTAACACTATTTAAAAAAAAAAAAAAATGTTCCAAAAGGGTCACATCCCGGGGGTCTTTATAGGTAGGGGACTCCCAATCACTTAGAAACCTGGAATATGGATACTATGATTATTACTGTTTTTATTAATATATGTGATTATCTCCCTTTACTTGTTATATAATATGTTATTGTTATTTTACATATATTTGTCCTTATAATAGCTCTAAAGAGCTAATGTTCCTTGTTTACCTGTATGCGACGTTAAATAAAGTTTCTTGTATCTTGTATCTTGTATCTACCCTCCGTCTTTAGCAGCCGATGGAGTTGGTTTGTCTTTTCGCTGCCATCCATCTTGTGAAGGTGGTAAAATCGGTTCATGCCTCCGGCTTGTGTAGATGATGTAGTTGATGTGTCCCTTCATTCCCCCCTGTCTCGTCTAGAAAAGGCTAGATAGTTCGTCGATCGCTTCATCAACCTACACTCCCATTTGTCCTGTGAAGGCAATGAAAATGATTTTTACCTCTGCCTTGTGAAGACGACGGAGAATATTATTCCCTTCATTTTCTTGCATCTTGTGTAGACGACGGAAGTAGTTCGTACATATAACACTTCGTCCCGTGTATGCGATTTAGTTAGTTTGTACAAACGAAAGGTATTTCGTCTTTTAACTTTCCCCGTCTTGTTTACTCGATGGAGATGGTTCATACCTGCATCTTGTAAAGACATGGAGTTGGTCCGTCCCTTCATTTTCCTCCATCCTGTATAGATGTGTGAGGCGGTCCCTTCATCTCCCTATCTGCAGCACTGCCGATATCGTCTCATGACATCTGGTTGTCACGCACTGACCGGTTATAATATCGTCATTCAAGGGGCACACCATATTCAACGAAATCTCCAATGGTGTAAAGTGGAGAGGACCTGACTGTGGATAATGTTTGAATCACCCCAACAAGAGTTAATTACTTCAAAGGTTTGACCACGAGTGCATTGTTAAGAAAACTTGACCAAGGATGATCGTGAGTTGGAAGGCCTGGCTGCGAGTGTTTGGGGAAAACACTTTTAATAGTTTCTTTGTTCATAATTCGCAACCACTACTTCGCCATGATAAAGAGCACTTCACGAGAATAATTTTAGGAAGACATGGTCACTTGTTTATCGTTTAATGACGAAATATCTTGAGATGGAAGATCTTGGTACGACTTGTTCAAGTTGAATAAATGAAGTAGTAGAGTATTTCTTTGTTGGTTATTCCAGGCAATGTTTCCTTCGTTAGAAAAAAACATGACAACGGGTGCGTTATTTGAAAGCGCGCACATTGTTTTCGTGTTCTGTAGACCAAACACTACCTTGGATCCTTGCATGTAAGCATCACTTCATAATAAGGAAGACCTGCTCATTCACTATGTTGAGAAAAAATCTGTTTGACCCTGAGTTTGTTACGCAAGGAAAATCTTACCACGATTTTGTTACTGAGAAAATCTGTGTATAATACCACTCCTGGTGTGTGGACCGTCGACAAGTATTCTCATTACGTCTCCATCCTAAGCTTTTCTGTCCACTTGTACCAGGCTCCAGGTGTCTGCATGCAGGTCCGCACCCCTCTTTTCGTTTGCCTTTTGGGTTTCAGGTCTCGTGGTGCTGCTGAAGTCTTGCATAATGTGTGTCCTACCCAATGATCTCATGATAGGTTGTTCTCCACATCTAAAATCCACACAACAGGGCTCACTCATGGTTGCTGTTGAAGATCCTAACTTTAGCTCATCTGCAGTTATTCTACAACGGAAGGACAACTCTTGTTTTTCCTGCCTTGATATTCGATTCTGTACAGCTTGTTTATCAACTACATTGTTCTGATCGGTGAATGCGCCACCACGCTACCTCAATGATCTTCGTCTTACCCTTTGTTGATTTGTTAAGGCCATTACAACAGGGGTGGGATCTTATAATGTATCTGCGGATGTGGAGATAGTGGAGGCAGGTCTTCTACAAAGTCGAGTTCTCAAGCTGCATCTAAGATGTCAACTGCATTTCATGCCTTGCTTGTGCTGTGGATGATCTCATAATCCAATCAATCGCCAAAAACTAACAGAAACCGCGAAAGGTAACAGTCTCGTCTGACTCCTGTTCTCATATTTAATGCCTGCCTCTATAAGCTTCTCTCGTCTGAAGGTCAACTTATTTAAATAAGTTACTGATGCTGTTGGCAATCTTTGCTTGCACCCCAAACTATTGGAGCTGCCGCCGTAGAGATAGTTCCTTTCCAATGCTCTTATTATTACTTAAAAAAACCTGTCGACGAGTTCGTGATTGGGAAGATCTGAACACAACTTTGATATTGGAAAGACGTAACCTGGAGTTCATTGATACCTGGCAACCATTTCTTTGTCTGGTCTTCTTGCTTGCAGACCTGGTCTAGAGCCTTTATTATTGCTAAGAATACTTGACAATGTGCACACTGCCAAAGAGATCGTTGTTAGTAAAACAGATCGTTCCGGAGAAGATCTCAACGTGTACGTGTTCACTGCTGAGAAAAATAGGCACGATGTCATTTCTGATAGTGGCCCTTGATGACACATTTGATGTATATTAGCGTATATACAGTAAAATCGGCTCTGCGGATTGATACTTGATTCAGATATGGCGCCGTTCACAGTTCAGCGAGATAACAATTAACAGTCCGATGACAGCCATTGCTTGGTTTATACAACAATGGGAAACAAACTTCCTCCGTGAGGCACATTTAAAAATCCCAATGACGGTTTCAGTCAGGAACATTCTGTATGGAGCGCTAACGCGCACCATGGACTTTATTTGTTGACAATTGCATTTATACTACCGTATACGCCGTCAAAATGAAGGTCAATCCTTATATATGACACAATATATATCATTGTTGCCGTTCAAATAAACCTCCATTTTATCTTTCAGTAATGCGAGACTTGGAACACAGGTACTAGCCTCGTCTGTCGATACACCTATATTGACAGACGAGGCTAGTACCTGTGCTGGGAATAGTGACTAGAGATACGAATAAGGGAAGAACACATATGAAAACATTTGTGCTTAATGGAACGCCAAAATTAAAATATATATTAAGATAATTGCACCTATCTCCAAATAATTGAAGATAGGTACAATTCAATTATAGATAGTTTCAAATATGACGAATTGAACCTATCTTCAATTGAATTGTACCTATCTTCAATTATTTGGAGACAGGTCCACTTAATTAAATATATGTTAATTTGGCGTTCCATAGTTTGTAGAAGCACAAAGCCCAACACAGCAAACAATGTGCCACATCAAGGCACAATGTATGTCCACTTAAACAACAATAGACGATTGTTTCATGTGTGGAATGATTGACACGTGGTAGAATATACACTGACAAAAAGCACGTACACAGCAACAATGCCAGCCAAGATCATGGCCTATTTAATGTTGAGTGACACTACCAGCACGTGAACGATCATCACACCGACATAGTTAATCAAATTAGTGTTGGCCATTGCCAAATGTCTCCGTGATGGAATTGTGTTATAGCTAAGTATCCAAGATCAGCACCGCAAACTTCTGTTGATTTCAGAAGAATATCGTATCTTCAGGAAGCGTCTGTTGCATCGTGTATGTTAATTGAGGATAAATTGAATGGCGATATTCTGGTCTATGTATGTACATATTATAGCAAGGTGGACAGTGTGACGCACACAACATTGATTAACTGTCAACTCTAATACAATATCGACGTGTCTCTCATTTAGTGTATGGGTTATTGACCGTCCTACTTAGGCGCATTCTGTACACCATTGTTAATGACCAATGCAGCTTCATGTCAAGTGACCGGTATACAACAAAGAACAAGCCCATTATTTCGATGTAGCCTATGTATGGTCATTAGTTTCTTTTAAAATAAGATACCTATGTATTCCGAACATTTTGGTAGCCAGTAAAAATGTAAGGATTTACCAATTTGTAGATAAACAGAACATGACTTCGTGAATGACGCTTATCTTGATACACCGTTAACTGATCCTTGTATCTGGCTTTACCGTCGTCTTCCGAAACTTGAACCGAGTCTGAAAATCTGCATTCAATATCCGCGATGAAGTTGACGTCAAGATAATTTGTCCAGATTAGAGATCAATTTGATTAGAATTGGAGCTATCCGTTTCCGGTAAACTCTCTAGGGACAGGAACGCAGATTTCCGAGTTAACGAGAACTGTGGGAATATGTGTTTAGACAATTTAGAGTGGTTTTTTTTTTTTTATCCTTTTGGCCCCTAGTAATATCGACGAGTCCTAAAAGGACGAAACAGCTGTTATGGGGTAGTGAAATTCATGTTTTGGCAAACTGTTTCTATTGACAATTTCAAAGGTGCGTCTCATGTGAGTGGCACGTTCATCTTCCAAAGAATCAGCACTCGGATTGCGAGTTTTGTGCATCACAAAGGGTTCCCTCTCGTCACTGCAAGCGACATCAGCATAGAGGCCAAGAGTTGCCGACAAAGTAACCAAACTAGCCAATCGAGCCGAGGTTCTCTCTGATGTTTCCTCTAATCACTGTACACAAAAACACTATCCCAGTGGCATGTTTGTCACTCTATATGGACAATGAAGACACCACTTGAATCTTGGACCATATCCAGCCTCCCTCTGGTCCCTGTAGACAATATTATCCCAGTGCCCATTGCTACATCTGGTACCTAGACAACTCCAACACAGTGACAAGCAATATGGCTACTTGAGTAAACCTCAAGTAGCCTCAATTTGAATAAATAACATGCATGTTTGGGATAAACATGGGGCTGTAACGAATCCATCTTCATACACAAACTGAGATCTGTGACAAATACAATTTCTTGTTCCCTGTGATAAATTAGTAAAATTTACATGTTGTTATTGATTTAAAAGAATGTTTGAGACATTTGTAGTTGCATACCTTTTTCAATATCTAGGTTCGACTTCATGATCTTGCAACATATTTTAAGCAAGTTATAAGAAAGTTGTTTTGAGAACAGAACCCAATGTTTTTAGCATGAGAACAGTTTCATGAACTACGGGCCAAGATCACCATCCCCTTGTTGGAATCTGGAGGCCGATATCTCCTTTGAGTGAGTACAATATATCAGGAGGGTAACTTTGTCCACTATTTCAATGCAGGGACTTTGGACTCAAGTTAGTACCAAATGGTCACTAGCTCCTTGTAGAGACCACTTTCTCCTACGCAGGAACATCAGGGCCCGGATTCATGAAACCGTTCTCATGCTCAAGCATGAATTCTGTGCTCAAACCAACTTTCTTGTTACTCACTTAAATCATTTCAAACGATCAAAATGTCAAATGTAAACATTGAAAGCAGTATTCAGGTTCAAGTCTCTTCAAAATGTTTCCAAATCTTTGGCAAAATAAGATTTATTATGAGTTTATAACCAGAACAAGACATTAAGCTTGATGTTCATGTCTCTTTCCTCTTGTTTGTAACAAATAACCCCTTGATCGGGTCACATTTCTCCTTATTAAGACTTGGAACCACTATGCCCTTTGTATATGGCCACTTTCCTTATAAGAACCTTTGGTCGATGACCATGCACTCCATGTGGTCACTTATCCCTTGCTAGGACATTGATGTCACTATCCTACAGCTGGGACCTTGGCCACATTAACCCATGGTGGGAATTAGGGTCAGTATCCCCTTGCTAGTACAAATCCTCAATGCTGGGACCTATGCAGTCAATTTTCCTTTGTAAGGACCACTATTTTCTAGCATGAATCCTCAGACACTAACCCCTTAATAGGATCTGGGGTCATTACCCTTTCGCTGGAAAGGGATCACTCTATATATTGCTGAATACTGGGGCTTCTGTCCTTGCTGTCACCCATATTGTATTACAGGGAATATTATCTCTTATTGTTGTCATACAACTAGACCAGAAAGATAATAAATCACCTAGCTTTGCACAGGATGGACAAATCGTACTCATTTGGTTGTAATTTTCATATTTTGCCCCAAAGGGGGTTAAGGATTTTTGCTTTGTTGTAAATGGTTTCTGTGGAACAATAATTTTCAGCAATGATGTCCTTAAAATTAAAATGGTTAAAAAGTGTCCATACTTCATCATGGGACTCGGTCATTCAAGTCTAAACGAATTAAAAATTAATACAATTGGTATGGATAGATTTATATGCAATAGAGTTATTTAATTTGTATGTAGATTTCTATACTATGGATCAAGGTCATCCATTAGAATAAACTGTATAGCCTTCATCTCAATATGCACAGACCACAATAATAAATTTGTGGTTGTTCCATGGCAAAGCTCATTCAGTCATGTGTGGGAGTGATGTAAACTAGGGTAGCTATGGTATAATTTTTATTTGGTATAAAGCACTAAATTTTACATATTTAACTGTCAAATAACCATATGTTATAAATCACAGTCTGTGAGGCCTACTTCATCAAAACAAGGTTATTTGGTTTAGTTGAGATTACAATGCAATATGTGACAGATAAAAGAAATACAGACCTTTCATGGAGAACACCTACCTTCACATTCTGTCAACAGTGCCTAGCAATAAGCCTTTAATGGAAAACATATATCTTACATTCTGTCAACAGTGCCTAGTAATAGGCTTTTCATGGAGAACACATACCTTACTTTCTGTCAACAGTGCCTAGTAATAGGCCTTTGATGGAGAACATATACCTTACATTCTGTCGCATTTAATTCTGTCACACTTAATACATTCATTGTGTAGAAAGTAAAACTTTGATATTTTATATTTCCAAACTGATGAATTTTATCGAAGACATTTGCATTATTTTTTGTTAGCATTCACTAAAATTATTGAACCTTGAAAATAAGATACCTTTTGTTTATAATAAGATACCCTTTGTTTATAAAACATTAATCCAGTTTGGCAGTGTGATGCTTTACTCCACATTTGGTTAAAATCCAACCAGCTGTTGTGTAATTTAGGATATCAGATGAAAAAGATGATAGGTAGATGAAAGAAAAAACTACAAACCAAATGTAAAAAACATTTTTATTGTGGTGTCATCTAGATCTTAGCCCTACCAATGATAAAGTTAAGTTTACTAAAAGGTCAAATCGTGCCAAACTTGATCATAATCATTCAAAGCCATAAGCAAAAAGCCAAATCCATATGAAAAAGTAAAATATTCTGAAATGTATATGCATATACATAAGTAGATCACATATCATCCAGATTTTTATGAATCAAATTGAATGACCTAATGAGGGGTTTCCAGCATTTTCCATTACCCTTTACTTGACTTATTGATCTCATATTTTCACTAAGAAGTGGATATTTACATTGTCAGCTGTTCTTTGGAGATAAGTACAGTCAAACCTGCCCAAGACCACTTCTATTTGGCGGTCACCTCTGTAAAGGTACAATATTACAATTAGTATGTTAACTAATCCTGTACAGGGGCGGACCCAGGAATTAATTTTATCATGTTAATTAATCCTGTATCACTGCATTAAGAGGTTACCTATGTAAAGGTACCACCTAATTGATTACAATGATCATGTTGACTAATCCTGTATCACTGCAATAAGAGGTTACCTATGTAAAGGTACCATTTAATTGATAACAATAATCATGTTGACTAATCCTGTATCACTACATTAAGAGGTAACCTATGTAAAGGTACCACTTAATTGATAACAATAATCATGTTGACTAATCCTGTATCACTACATTAAGAGGTTACCTATGTAAACGTACCACTTAATTGATTACAATGATCATGTTGACTAATCCTGTATCACTGTATTAAGAGGTTACCTATGTAAAGGGACCACTTAATTGATTACAATAATCATGTTAACTAATCCTGTATCACTACATTAAGAGGTTACCTATGTAAACGTACCACTTAATTGATTACAATGATCATGTTGACTAATCCTGTATCCCTACATTAAGAGGTTACCTATGTTAAGGTACCACTTAATTGATTACAATTATCATGTTGACTAATCCTGTATCCCTACATTAAGAGGTTACCTATGTAAACGTACCACTTAATTGATTACAATGATCATGTTGACTAATCCTGTATCACTGTATTAAGAGGTTACCTATGTAAAGGGACCACTTAATTGATTACAATAATCATGTTGACTAATCCTGTATCACTGTATTAAGAGGTTACCTATGTAAAGGGACCACTTAATTGATTACAATAATCATGTTGACTAATCCTGTATCACTGCATTAAGAGGCTTATACCTATGTAAAGGTACCATTTAATTGATAACAATAATCATGTTGACAAATCCTGTATCACTACATTAAGAGGTTAGCTATGTAAAGGTACCACCTAATTGATTACAATTATCATGTCAACTAATCCTGTATCACTGCATTAAGAGGTTACCTATGTAAAGGTACCACCTAATTGATTACAATTATCATGTTAACTAATCCTGTATCACTGCATTAAGAGGTTTATACCTATGTAAAGGTACCATTTAATTGATTACAAGTATCATGTTAATTAATCCTGTATCACTGCATTAAGAGGGTACCTATGTAAAGGTACCATGTAATTGATTACAATTATCATGTTAACTAATCCTGCATCACTGCATTAAGAGGTTACCTATGTAAAGGTACCACTTAATTGATTACAATGATCATGTTGACTAATCCTATATCACTACATTAAGAGGTTACCTATGTAAAGGTACCACTTAATTGACTACAATTATCATGTTAACTAATCATGCATCACTGTATTAAGAGGTTACCTATGTAAAGGTACCACTTAATTGATTACAATTATTATGTTAACTAAACCTGTATCACAACATTAAGAGGCTTCTCAATAGACTTTCGGAAGGTGGTCTCTAAATACAAAGACTATAATTTATAATAAATTTTGAATGTGGACAATTTACCTTAAGATGACAAAGCTCATCATTAGTTGATCCGGCAACATAACTAAGCTGTATTGAAAAGTATTCCGTTTTATTTGTCAACATAACAACATCCACAGGAATAAATCACAATATGTACATTTGATTAGGTAGACAAAATAATAAATATAATCTAAGCACAAAATCATATTTTGTAAATGCAGTAAATCATGATAAGTCTGAAAATACTGATTGCAGATTCCTGTTACAACAAAATCGTAGGACTGTTCTATGGTAAGAAATGGCATATTTCCTATTGGGCCTATTCCTGTCTGCAGGGTGATATCAAAACCTTCATTTCATAAACACAATCTGAAGGGAACAATGAATGCTTCATTACTTTAGGTTTACAGATTTGCTTCTTTTTCTCCCATTGGATTGTAGAATGGTAGCAATTTGGATCAGAGGTGCTTGTACCAAATAGGTAAAATCTGTTTATCACTGTAAGCCATTCTGAACTACTCTAGTATTGGGTAAGCTAACGGAAATGTTGGCGGGGAAAGGAAAATGTATTGCGGCATATAATGTCTTGGCCTTTGTGTCTGGTGAGCTCATAACATACAAGTTTCTTAAGAATTGACTGGTTGAATTTGAGAAAAAATAAAAGAAAGACCTTGTAAATCAAAGACTAGGTTGGCCATTTCTTAATTTGAATTGGCCCAAAAAGTACCAAAACTTGATCAGGTCAACCATATGATCAAAATTAGTCTAATGGAAGTAGAGAAGTATGTCTTAGCTCAACCGATCAGTGGCCCATGTCTCTTGATCGGTGTACATATAGACAGGTTTCAAATTAACACACAAAAATATAAACAACCTGCATTTAATAGATCTGTTTTGGAACCATAAATTCAGCATTTTACCTATCCTCATCTACAACATCCATGCAATTTAAATCTTTCTATCCATATAACAACATCACAGAATTGTATATAGTCATATACGGCAACATAAAACAACACACATACATATATAAAATAACAACCGAAGAAAGTGAGCAGGGCTCAATAATCCCAATATTGTCCCTCGCTTGGCCGATGTAGTGATAACAAGCTATTTTCAGTAAATTCTATTTTAGTATCTTTGACCTTGATATAACTTAATATTCTAACTTATTTTAAGGTCTGTCGAAGGCATACTTGCATGAAGCTACCTGAAAATCTGTTTAAAAAAATATGGCCACTAGTATAGATTGATCAATATCCGTTTTCTGTAAAACCCTATTTTTAATAACAGCGGCCTTGACCTTTGCACCATGAAGCTCACATTAACTTGTCAATGGCAATCATACCCGTAAAGTTTCATTAACATATGTTTGAAAATTTGGACACTAGATTGATAACAGGAAGTGCGAACGCAAAATTCTTTTTTTTGTAATTGTGACCTTGACTTTTGATCCCAATATTTCAACTTGTCCAAGTTATGTCCAAAACAAAAAGCACCTGTGAAGGTTCCTCATAGAAAATATCTAATGTAGGGTTTGAATTGATAATTTGTAACTATGAACCAAGTGTAACAGCCCCAGCATTAAAATTTGTACTTTCAATGATAAACTCTAGAAATGAAAAGTCAATGTAACATCTTATCCTCGCTTTTCCTTTTGCAAAGTTTAAATATAACAATATTTCCACTTACTCGTTTCATAAATTATCAAGTGTTGACTTTTGTAATGTCCATGTCTAGGATGCTATAATCACAATACATTAAGAACAATTATTCCCGTTGCAGATGCGATAGTGCTAGTGGATTGTTATCTACAAACTTTCTGGCCTAAATATATCTTTCTAAAGAACCTAAATACATTCAGGTGAAAAGCTCTCCGGAGTGCATGTTTTGAACTCCTGTTTTATTTTAACTCATTCACCACCACCACACAGACATCTTGCAAGTCTTTTCACTTAAATACATACACATAAACATACAGTATAAATATATACCACGTATTCTGTGAAAATCTTAATCACTTTTATCTTCTTGGGTCATACTTTTTGTTTTATTTGTTCTTGCTTCTTGAAGCTTTCCTATATACAGATTTGCTTTGTTAAGACAGGTCGAGTCTTTAAGTTTTTCGGCTAATCGGAGTCCATTTGTACACATCTTTTCTGCTTTGTCTAAATTGCCCATTCTTGTTGCAAGGTCTGCCATGTAACAATAAGTCAAACATAACTCTGGCGAATTTCCTTTCTCTCCAATTTTGATGGCCTTTTCAAATGTTGCTTCGGCACCAGCCAGGTCTTGTTTGACAATCTTGACACCAGCCAAGTCTGTCAAAATATCTTGTCTCCCACTGAACATCTCCCCACTTGCTTTCTGCATGACATCATCTGCAATATAGAACAAACGTTCTGCTTCGTCGTAGTCCTTGTTTAAGATAAGGAATCGTCCATATAGTTGGAGGGTGGCCCACAGGATCTGGTATGTACTTAGTGGACACGTGGTTTCGCTGTCCTTTATTTTCCGAAGCTGTGTGTCGATGATCATGTCAAAGCTCTCCTTTGCCTCAACTTCCCTGCCATTCAGAGCAAAGCAGTTTGTCAATCTCAGTATCAACTCCAAGGATGGGTCATCATATTTGTCAAATCCTAGCTTTTTGTAAGATTCAAGTGCTTCCATGAAACATTCTTCAGCTTTATCTATATATCCATTTGCTAGGAAATGCTCTCCAAGCAACTTGCTTGCTATTACAACCAGTATATCTCTCTCTTCCTCTGATATTTTACCCCTTCTCAAAGCTTTTTTAGCCTCATCCTTTGCTGATTCAAAAATACGATTACTTCTATTATCTCCTATGATATTAAATGATTTTCCTCTTTCAATTAATTCAAGAATTTCTGCCTTTATGTCTTTCTTCTCATTTGACAACATGGCAACTCCTGCCGCACCAAATATACCAATCATTGCAGCTTTCTTTGTAGGATGACTGGCCTGGTGAAACCTGAAATATAGAGTATATATGGTTGGTTACAAGGTATATCTAAGGTATGGACCCGACATATAATTTTAATAATATCAACAAGCATACTGAGTATTGCTAAAGCAGTACATGTCCCTTGTCAGCCCCCGCTAGCTATTACACTGTAATGATTTATAACAAGAGGCCCAGAGGGCCTGTATCACTCACCTGGAAATGTAAGCAAAATTTAAGTTAGAATAGGGTGATGTTACTGGAAGTGTACATGTAATACATGGTTAGTCAGGGGTTATATTTATATGCAATTGGACAAAATCTTGTCATTCCTAAAATAAAAGGAGGATTTTGAAGAATTTGCTATGTTTCCCCTATCGGGCCCCGCCCGGGCCTCTGTACCCAGGGGGGTTAGACCTATCGTTGATACAAAATTAGGTCCCCTTCGCCCAAGGATGCTTTAGACCAAATATGGACATAATCCTGTCATTCCTAAAGAAGAAGAAGGATTTAAAAGCTATTTTTCCTCTAGATCTTTGGCCCTGATATTGTTGTTTGAAGTTTTCAACATATTTGAGCCCTGTGACCTTGAAAGCAACTTTATAGTACTCTATCCCTGGTACCTACTGGCCAAATATTATGACCCTGGGCCTTATGGAACTTGAGAAGAAGATTGTTAAAGCTTTTAACCTATGTTGACATTTGATCCCTGACTAGCACTTAAAATTGACCTTTGACATCATTACTGTTATTAAGAAAAATATTTGCACTGCTTGTCTTCATAACATTGCTAAGTATATTGACTCTAATCCAAATGGTTCTTAGGATATTGTTGTTTGAATTTTTTGAACATATTTGACCCCTGTGACCTTAAAAGTAGGTCAAGGTCATTTTAATGAGGAAACTTTTTAGCACTCCATCCCAGGTACCTACTGGCCAAATATCATGACCCTAGATCCTTCAGTTCTTCAGAAGAAGTCGTTTAAAAGAAGAAGTTGACGGACGGACGCTGGAATACAGCATAAGCGCACCTGGCCAGGTGTGCAAAAAACTGAAAAAAACTGAAAAAAAATTGGTATAAGACCAACATTAGAGGACATGCTTTTAAAAATAGAATTGTAAATATTTGGAATCAACTCCCAACAATTGAGGTAGATTCCCCAACCTTAAATGTTTTTAAATCTATACTCAATAAGCATTGGGTCAAACATCCAATCAAGTTTTTACCATCGTGCAACTAATATATATATAATATTAAGTTGTTTAGCGATCTCTGTGCAACCTGTAAATAAGTGAATGACTATGAAGAGGCATCAACAGAAGCAAGGAATTATGCTAACGAGGATGTCGACCACCATGAACCATGAATCATGTTAAGAAATATGATCAGATACATATGTTGTCGCACTCTACTGCTTCCTGGGATTTTTTCCCGTCCATTATTTTAATATTTCAATAAGTTTATGAGCAATGTTCAAGAGGTAGGCAGATGAAATTTGCTCAAAATGCATAAAAGAATATAAATATCAATTGAGAATACAAACCATTCATTTTTATTGCAAAATAGTTCCATAAAAGAGTTCCATTTTTGGTACCCTCACCCTAGCTGCGATAACGTAGCTTTCTGATGACGAGAGAGAATTTTTTATATATTGCGTCGTCATAAGGGGCTGAGGAGGCCGGGTATTTATTAGTACCATACCCTCCTCAGGCATCAATTGACACCATTTTGAGGACCTCTGAATTAAATGTTCCTTTTTTGTCCTTGTAACAGGGAAATTCCTCAAACCAGAGGTACTAGCCTCGTCTGTCAAACCTTTAATATAATCGGGTTTGATTGATTGAAACCCCCCAAGCGGCACTTTGCGATTTGCGTCGCAGGGGTTGATCTGTAAACACTTTGTCCACTTCCGGTGCTTCCCCATGCGTGAAAGCCTTCTGGGAAATTGAGGCTGCATACTGTCTACAAAAATATGATGGTAAACCCTATGGTATCCATATTTATTACAGTTTACTTGTGACTTATCATAATTTCTCTATTTAATAAAAACATATCTTTATTGCAGTTTACTTGTGAAATATCATGATTTCTCTATTTAATAAAAACATCATTAATGCAGTGAAGATAAACAGAACATTATATCTTCACAAGTAAAAACTTCACTCAATAAGTATTGTCCAATCAGTTTAAAGGTTAGATGAAGTGACAGCAGAATAAGTGGTTGTGTTGTCCACCTTTGCTGCATACATTATTAGCTCACCGGCTCCGAAGGTCCAAGGTGAGCTCATGCCATACCGTGGCGTCCATCGTCCGTCCGTCCGTCAACAATTTCTTTAAACGACTTCTTCTTCTTAACCACAGATTGGAATTTAACTAAATTTAACTGGAAGCATCCCTAGGTGGTGGGGATTCAAAATTGTACAAATGGTGGGGGCTGAGGGGCGGGGCAAAAAGGGGACAATTTAGCTACTGCTGTAAGCGACTTCTTCTCTGGAACTAAGAGATGGATATCAACCATATTTTACTGGAAGCATCCCTAGGTGGTGGAGATTCAAAATTGTACAAATGGTGGGGCTGACACCCAAGGGGGCTGAGGGGCGGGGCCTAAAAGGGGCAATTTGACTATATTGCTACAAATGACTTCTTCTGTTTAACTATGCACTGGATATCAATCATATTTAATCAAAAGCACTCATCATGGGATGCAGGAATTCAAAATTGTACAAATGGTGGGGCTGACCCCCAAGGGGGGGGGGGGGGGGGAGGGGCGGGGCCAAAAAGGGTTATTGCATGGAAATGGTCGAGATCCCCACCATATAACTACATATACAAATTGCTGAGTATAAAGAGAAGAATGCCCATTTTCTTCCAGGATGGCCCTAGGGTCTGGCCCTACCCTGGAGACATAGTCCATGGGCCATAACTTTAAAACGGTTGAGATCACCACCCCAAAACTATAGATACAAATTCTGGGCATAAAGAGACGAATGCAGTCATGATATTAGAATAGACCCTGGGGTCTGACCGAACCCCTAGGGACCTAGTTTCTTAGTCATAGCTTGGAAACAGTTGAGATCCCCACCCAAAATCTATATATACAAATGCTGGGCAAAAAGAGACAAATGCAGTCACGATATTAGAATTGATCCTGGGGTCTGGCCACAACCCTAGGGACCTAGTTTTTGAGTCACAGCTTGGAAACAGTTGAGATCCCCATGACCATAACCATACATAAAATTGCTGGGCATGAAAAATCTAATACAGATATGCTACAAGGATTGGCCTTGGGGTCTGGCATATTCCCTTGGATCTCATTTGGAGAATATTTTGCCATGATTGCTTAGATAACCAGGTGAGCGATACAGGCCCTATGGGCCTCTTGTTGTTTTTACATAACTATACACAGTCAATATATTTGTGTCTGGAAATCTTACCAGATAATACTAGCAAACGGCAAAATTGCAGTGAAAACCCATTCAAAATGGCGCTCTGTATTGTTGTCAAGCATGACGTCATTACAACTTGTAGTCAAAAACTATGTTACACACTCCCGCGCTCTTCTGGTGTCGCAATATTTGTGCAGCGAAACGTGAAAAAAAAATGTGTCGCAATATTTGTGCAGCGAAACGTGAAAAAAAAATGTAAGAAATAGAAAATTTCATGGTTTTCCCGTTCAATACGATATATTTATTTCACTTGTATAAAAGAAATATGTGATGACAACCAAAAAAACAGCGTTGTGGCAAAATATGTCTTCATAGCAGTCTCGAGAAGTAATAACTATTATTAAAAGGGGCGGGGAGCTACGATTGACGCTTTAACCTAGAAGATGGTTGAATGATATTTTATTCAAAATAGTCAAATAGGTACACTGACAAAAGAAATATTTGCAAAAATCGCTGCAATTGTGACAAAAGGTATTAATGTTTTTTTTTTGTAAATGACGGACTGTCAGTAAGCCATTTTCGTAAAAAGATTTGGTGTCCAGCAGCTTTGCTACAATTTCTTGTATAATATCAGAATATAGGTGTATTAACAGACGACAGGACGAGGATAATACCTGCCCTCTTTTTATGTGTTAGGGTTTAGGTGCATATGTAATAATTCATTTTGTCGTTTTCGATGCATGGAACAAATCAAATTAATCGAATTGTCTGTCGTGACATATCACGGGAGATGTACATGTGTAATATTGAGTACGTGAACTGCATCACGTAGGCCTTACGTGAGGTGACCCTTAGCTTTAATGTAAGCTTACAAAAACAAAGATAAATGGACATTTCTATACTGTACCTTTTAGATGATTGATTTGTATATAGTCTAACACATCTGACATTCTTTAGAAGTGGACATGTCCGAACAATTTTCGTATTTTTCGTGAAAACTTGAAACGTGCGAAAGCCTCTTGACATTAATGAAGACGCCATTTTGCGATAGGCTGGACCGGTAAAGCTAGCATATACTGTGTATCCGGTTTAGTTTCGTACTTCCCTCGGAGACGCCTGGAAGGTTAGGCTATGAGAAAGTTGTTGAGTAAAAGGTTTATGAATTTATATCTTTTTGTCATCGGAAAATGTAGAAAACATTTAAGGCATATGCCTACGGTTTGACACATTTTTGTCTTACATAGACAAAAATGTGTCAAACCGTAGACATATGCCTTAAATGTTTGCAAAACAGATGTAAAACCATAGGAGCCTGAAGTTCTGTCAATGAATAATAATAATAATAGTAAAATATTTTTTAAGCATATTAGGGGTATTTTTTGTATTACTATTATTATTCATTATTGACAGAACTTCAAGCTCCTATGGTAAAACAGACAAAAAGATAAGAAGTAAAGGCGTTTATGAGACAACTTGCCTGTATTTGTCTTTGACCCGAAATGGTGCAAACACAGATGTTCAGGAAAAGGAAGTTAAAAATATAAAGGGTTCATAAAGAACAGTCATTCACAACGACTATTGTTTAACTGTTTTAAACAGCCCATCGACATATTTCATGTTCAAACCACAATAAAATAGGAATCCTCAGTTTAGATTTTGAGTAATATATGAAGTAAATCGTAATACTTTCGGTTCCGGTATTTATTGAGGGTACCGAGGTATACCATTTTCATACCTTGGTACCCTCAATTTGTATAAGGTTTTAAAATGTGTATTATATATTTACTGGTGTGTATATATTAAGTTTATTATTAATCGAAAGTATAACGATTTGCATCATATATTACTCAAAATCAGCCAAGCCCCTGTGTGCAAAATGAAAAGATGCAAGCAAGCCATCAATTGCATACGAATTGAAATTTTTTAATAACTGTTCTTTGTCCCACATTTTTCATGATAATAAGTAAAGCTGTATATTATAAAGGAGTGAAAATGTATTTGGTGCTCTGAAGTCTAGTGTGTCAGGATGAGATACCATACCAGAAAATTAAACTGTCAGCTCCAGTAGGAATTGTCCTACACTGGAGTCAGATGCTACTTAAATACTTGTTGTTTGTATGACATGTGCATATATGTATATATATATATATATATATATAGGATCTTACATGAGTTTCCATTTCATATGAGATTTATAAAACGAGTCTTAAGAATTTTTCAATATAGTGAGCCTCTGGTGAGCTAAAACGAAAAATTTATGACAAGTATCATAAATTTCATATGAAATGAAAAGGATTGTAAGATCCTTTTTATCACATAATCAAGATTTGTGGCATTTATTTGTGTAAAAAGACAATTTTCATGCAACCTTGAAATGTGAAAAGCCGCCATTTTGACTCCAGTGTGTAAGTCTGTGACGTCATGTAACTGTCCTAGCATGACGTCACAATTGAAACAATTGAAACAATTGAAACTATAACCAATCACATGGCTGATAGGTCATATTACATGGGTTAATACGCAAAAAAATATGACATGGATATATTCACTGGATAACATAGTCTCGTTCAACCAGACACTTGATCACTTGTAATTCAAGAGTCTGGTCAAACACAGTGTTTTAAAATTACTATCACCAGAGGGCAGTGTTTTTACTTTCTTTTCCGGACGTTATGTCAACGCCATTAAACATTTCAATGAATAATGAAGTTAATGAAAAAAATTACCTATCCATGCATTCCTGAAGTAACCGTGTATTCACTTTTATCGAGAACAATGTAAGAAAATGTGTCAAATCTCCAGAATAATGCCATATATTTCCATTGAATAAATCATAACTAAGCACAAAGCCAACAAGGCTGACTGAAGTTGGAAAAAAGCATGCAAAGCAAGTGAGATTTTACCTGTGCACCATTCAAAACACCGTCAAGTTCTCACTTAGGTTATCTGGCTTGACTTTTAGCTTCATGAATTATTGTAAAATATCCAACAAAAATACATGAAATCATTCTTTTTGAAGCATTTTCTTACATTTTTCTCGTTAATAGTGAAAACAGGTAATTCTTTAATAAATTAAAATATTCAATGTAATTTTGGGCCACTCAAATTCTGACTTCAAAAGTTAAAAAGTGTCAACCTTTGACAAATGAAAAAATTTACCAGAATCTCGTTAAGCCTCATTTTGATGTCACAAAACGAAAGCACTGGGTTTGATCAGACTCTCTATTCCGCGTAGCTTCACAGGCAACAATAGTCTGGTTGAACGAGACTATGGATAACACAGTACAGTATGTGATAAAAAAGATATATGAAGTGTTAAAATAACTAAACTATTATGTTTAAGAATTATGAGTACACTTTGTTGTTGGGGTCATTGCACTGGCTTCTTTTACCATGCAGTGATAAGGCTGTAGCAAATTTATTCTATTTTTAGATTGCTGGCACACACAGAATTACAGAAGCTAGAAGGTTCTAGTGAGGAGATGCTCTACAATACACAATACTACTACAGCCAAACAAATTTGATGCTAGGCAACCATTGATGCCCCAACCTGACTGACCCACATCATATAACAGTGGAATTTTCTTCTGAACTTCTGAACATATACAGTTATCAACCCTGACAGCAAGGTAGGACAGACACCTAGATCCTTTAATGTTGACCTGGGCTGGTTAATATATATCTAAAGGTATTTCTATTGTGGGGATTGCAAGGTCATAATGAAGGTCAAAATATTTACATGTTTACTGAAGTGATGATTGTTACAGTATTTACCTATTAAGTTGTATGACTTTTCAAAAAATGTTGATTTTTGTAGTTTCTGAACAAACATATTGAATCCAGCAGCATCCTATTAATGATACAGTGTAAATCTGATGTACATGATTTAATCCATTTTGTTGGCGTATACTTATCATCGGCCATCCCCTTCCCACAAACTGTATAAGGTTATCTTTCTTCCCAACTAGAACTCTTCAGTCCGGATTCCATTTCTGTAGTAATTATAGCCCATTATATGTGGGTTAGTGGTAGTATCATGACCACATGCAATTTCTATTTGTAAAAAAGTGTGTTCCAACTGAACATATATTCTCTATTTGTGTTAACTTGGACATTGCAAGTTTGCTTGAACAAGTATAACATTGGCTAATTAACTGTATATCACAGCTAGGCATTCATTACCACAGGACAAAAAAAAGCAATTTTTTGCTAGGAGGTCACATGTTGTGTCAATTCAAAAGCTTAAGACTATAAATTAATATCTTATCAAGCTCTTGCTATGAGTAGAAAAACATGACTTAACCACTAATTTTTTTCATAACCATTAAATTTTGTAATATTATATATTGGGTGCTGCTTTTCACTGATTTGTCAGACCACCAGAAGTGCTTTAACAAAAATGACTTGTTGACACCAGCAATATAATATTAAGATACTCTGAACTTAAATTTTGGCTCTTCTCCCAATAATAGACTTTTTTAGCCCACCATCACAGGCAATTCAAATTGCCCTTTGTCCATGGTCCGTCGTCTGTCCTCCATCCATCCTCCGACCTTAAACAATTCTTGTTACCACAATTTCTCAGAAAGTTCTGAAGGGATCTTTCTCAAATTTAATATGAAGGTTCCCCTGGATCCCTAGTTGTGCATATTTACTTTTGAGACTGATCAGATAAACAAAATGGCCAACAGGCATCCATCTTGAATTTTGACAGTGAAGGTTTTTAGCTAAGGCGTTAGCCGCCAGCTATTGGTATTACTTTAGTTAATGAGCTCAGATATTCATAAATGTCGATTTCACACAGACGGCCTCTAGCGGTAGTCACTGGTACTAAATTGAATCATATACCAGACCTACTGTCTTTATTATGCGTAACTTTGGACTCAAATGCACTTGAATGGCTTGTAAATATCATTACTTTTCTTTATAGAACATATGATCTTATCACAACGTCGTATTCTTATTGAAAATGCACCCTGTTTATCTCAATCGGGAACTGCTACTTGAATGTAGGTCATGCATGCTACACGCAACTTCCGGTAAAAATACTTCAGTTAATGAGCTCAGATATTCATAAACGAGACATAACGTCACCTTCTAGTAATACTAAACAAACTGCAAATAAAATCCATTACCACGGACTCAAGTTCACTCAAACGTCATTGGATATAATCTTATTCTTAGTTAGAACTAAGTATCCTTCTAAAACTTCGTATTTACTCTTGGAACTGTCGCTGGATTAACCCTTTACACGGAAATATTGTCCTGTGATTGGCTAAAATTGGTGACATTTACGTCCCTGTTTACAATTATATATTGCGTGGTCAGAGCTATGAAGCGGTCCTGTTCCAACTAACTGAGGATAATCAAAAGTGCTAATCAGTAATAATATATCTGATTCACGCTTCATATGATTATAATGTTATCAAAATATTGCATATTCGTTCATCGTTAAAATAACAAATCCTTACTAAAAACTCTAAAAAAAGAAACGACGGCCATGTTAGATCACGCGTGATGTTATCCGTTTCCTTATATGGCCTTCACGGCCAAATATAGTATTACTACTGATGCGGTCATGTTTACTACAATTTCCATATTTGGTCATGACACCCATATTTAGACGTCTGACCTATATCGGAAAGATTGAGGAAGTTTCCAACATGGCAGTCAATTAGGATTTCGCTTGCACTTGTTACGTAAACTTGATAATTTAACGAAATATAAGGCGGAGTATAACTTACAATTATGTAGGAGATCAACATAAAAAGTTCATATTACAAACCTATTAATGGATACGGATCCTGTCAATTAATTCTAAAATCGCCTCCGTGTGATTCACACCAGGCTTGCCTAACTAAAATGGGATCAACCGGCCGGGGCAGATGAGACCGGGAATCATGTTAGAACTAGCCACTGTCCTTCTCTAGTTCCATATTGGTATTCTAACCTGAAGGCTTTTTTTACCTTCGCAGTATTATCATTTTGTTCTATTTTCATCATAAGATATGCTATTGCATTTTTATATCGCCTTCTCGCTAATTACAGCTCAGCCAGAAACGAAAATATGCTCCGATAGGCCTACATTTTATATGTCTGTTGGTGTGATTTGTGTTTTTCGTTTATTGAAGTATTACCATATAACAGGACTCTTTTATTTCAATATACACAAAAACAACAACACCTTCGGAATGATTTCAGACATATACTGCGGGAAAACACGAGTGATCTCCCTTACATTTAGACATGCGCACATTTTACTTTCGTTTTGTGTAGGCCTAGACATCATTCGCAACGCGAAGCGGAAAAGACGAAAATGCAGGCGAGTGTTGACTTAATGTTAGGCATGTTGTTTAAGCAGCATTGACAATGAACAATATACATACACTTCTGCAACGTTTACCTACTACTGATTCATAAATAAGGCTATGTATCCCGATTTCGGTGACTTGTGGCCAAGCATGCGGCCGAAGCCGCAGAGAATGGCGCATGTTGTCAGCGGCGATGACAAAAAGGAAGGTGCTTCTACGGTATGTATAGCAGTTATTATGCAAAAACAAACATAATAAACGGACGTTTTACTCTAGTGAATTACAGCGTCACGAGGAACGTCTTTCTCCAGACGTGTTGCAAAATTTTCGAACTGCTTAGTTGCAAACTGATTTCACTTAAGCGTTGTTTGTGAGGATATTTGGCCTTACATTTCTTCTCATTCAGTTAAAAAAAAACATGTTATAAACATTGTATTATTAGATTCATTGTGATGTTGGCTTTCATTGAAGTTTCAATTGTTATACTACTTGATGTTTTGGAAACTTAAACAAGTATAGTAGTTCTAAATATTATGAAATGACAGAAACATTAGGCCAAACAAATTACTTGTGTTTCTACTATCAGAAAAAAATAGGGTAGGTATGTATTAGCTAGGCATTTTATTGTTAATTTGAAAAATATCTTTACTGCGCTAATATAGAGCAGGAGTTCTGACTTTAACAGTGCATATAAAAACTTAAGGGTATTGTAGAACACAAATCTGAGATAAGTCTGGTTAACCACACTGGTGTCGAACACACCAATAAGTATAGTGTGTATAATATATCATAGTTTATACACATCATATTACTATTAGTGTGTCCAGTATCTGTGGGGTTAGCATAAACTCAATATTTGTTTTAAACTTTTAATTGGCCTTATATAATGATCATTTATAGGTCAGACAGGGTTTGGTTTCCAATTCGGAAACTAGACCTGTTAAAACAGTTATCATTTGTAATTTAGAGATTAAATATTTCTAAGCAGAAAAAAATGAACTATAAATATTTTTCAACCTTTTCTGAGTTGTACAATTTTAGAGTATCTTCTGTCTGAAATCTGAACATAACTTGTTTTATGATAAATGTGTAAAACAATTCCTCATACTGGGGTAAAGTTTTTCTATATATAGTCCCAAAAACTACAGATAAAATCCTTGAGCACGTACAAGATACAAAAATATATATTTTACGTCCATTTTGCAAAACATACAACATAAGCTACAAAGACAAAACATGAGTATAATAACAGAGACCAAAATATTACAACATGGAAAAATAAAATAAAAACATGTATGTACATGTAGTATACTGTAAGCTCAGAAAAAGAGTTTATCACTTGGAAAGCACTTAATAGGCACATTGAACACGGTAAGCACATCAGCACATGGTAATTTAAGCACATTTAGAACATTTGCATACAGCACATAAAAAACAAAACCATAACATGGAAAGCTTATTAGCACATAGTAGGCACATTTGCACATTGTAAGCAAAATAAAGGAGTGCAATGGACATCTCCATGTTTCCTGGTTAATTTCTTCTTTATGGAAACAACCAGGGGAGAGTGATGTTCTGCTTCATCTTTTGTATTAATGAAAACCGTGAATATCTAAGTGCGTGTGTTTAAACTAATTTTGTTTTGTTTTTACTGGTACCTTTTTATGTACACATGTTTTACCACCTAAGGAATTAGATGTCTTAAGCCCCCATATGATGTGCTGTTATAAGTTGAATTTAATGTACATTTTGTTTATATTTAGTTCTGCTACCAAAGAGATTGACTTATTGAAATGTTTTTGAAACATTTTAATGAACTCCTCAGCTTTAATGCCTTATTTCTCACTATACAAGCTCATATTGCTATGCCTCCTATTTGTTTGAATATCATCTCTAAACATTATTGCTGGTGCAGAAATTATATGGTAACTATGTTCTATTTTAGGGGGGGAAAGCAATCAATATTACAACAGACAGGGATGGTTATTGATGGGAGAAAGGAGGATGAGAAATAGGAACTGTACCAACTCTCTCATACCTTTGAGGACTTCATGAACTTTTTCAAAAGGCTGCAAGAACTATACCAACAGTGACATGACATTTTGAAATCTGTCAGTTACTTTATAGAGGAGGAACCTCTGACTAAATCATTTTCTCTCAGACACATGAAAGCCGAGTCCACAGATCCTTCCATCAGCGAATAGTTCAAATGTAGTTCAAATGCTTTCCTCGCAAACTTTTCCTTAATGGAGAAGTCAGTGATCTTTACTTGGAACAGATTGAATCTGTGAATATTGATGCTGAAAGCCTGATGAATGTGATTGAACAGCCCCTACTTGATGCTGAAACCCTGATGAATGTGATTGAACACCCACTACTGACTAAGGGCACAAATGTTGGAAACAACGTTTGTTTTGATCAATATAACACTATGGGTGGTGGGAGCAAATTGGAAAAAAAATTAAAAGTATGTTTTTAAAGATAGAAATACTGGTCATGGCTTCCTTTTAGTTTTTGTCCAATGAATTAAAAGTCAACGCAAATGTTAAGTAGTAAAAGAAATGTAAGATCCCTGGTATACATTGTACTTTTAACAATGCTTATGATCAATATCAATAAAATAAAATAAAAGTTATAATATGTAACTTGATATTTGTTAACTTCGCTCGATTTTACTGTGTCCAACATTTGATATTAAATCTTGTGTGATATATGAGAGGGATAGCACACAAGATTGTATCAATGTCAATGAAAGCAATTATTTCTTAAGTTTTCAACCATATTTCTTGAAACTTCATTTCTAAATTTCATACATCAATTGTTCAAGACAGTTTTAAGGTCAATTTCATTCAGTCAAGGTGAAGGCTACAGCTTCACAACCTGTTCATGTACATGTGACAGAGAAATTGTCAGTGCATTCCTAACTAAGTATTCAAACCAAATTTTATAAACCTTGATCCATCATTCTCAACATTAAATCATGCACTACCTGTTTGCATATACACAAGCAACCTCAACTTTCAATAAGTCCTGTTGTCAACATTTGTTGCACAATGCTATCAGTTCTGAAACCAACAATCATGACAACTGTAATAACATAGTATGTGTTCTAGCTGGTACATTTGCAGTACTCTTTTGAAATGTATTTGAAATTAATATGTGCATCTTATTTCAAATGCTAGCCTATGAAGATGATAAAGCTGAACATATGCTATAAAGTTGTTGTTTTCTTTGTGAAGAATTTATGCAATGGAAATAGAGGGAAAATAATGTAACTCTCCTAATCTTGTGTGTGTGTGTGAGTATGTATGTTTATATTTTGTTTATCTTATTCAATATTGAAACATACAACAATGTATCATATTGAATTAGAGTGCTTTTTATATTATTTGTTCATGGGAACACAGATTCAAAATAGTTCCATTTTTCATAAGAAGAGACCTTTTCACTGCAGTGAATATGTAAAACACTTTATTTAAAAGTTTTTCAAAATTATTGAGAGACTTGTAAATTTATAGGTAGCAGTAATCCACTTGCTTATCCACAATTTAGTTTCGGCAAGTAAACATCCTTATAAATATTGTTCTGTAACAATATACACTGACTGATGCAAAATTGAAACTTGAACAAAATTCACACGTATTAAAAAGCATGCCAACCCTGGTCGATGTGCACACTTTACAAGATAACTTGCTTGAATATATATTGATCAATATACAAACTTAGACGATAAGTTCAAAGTTGAGTGAAATCCATGCCTAATTAATTAGCATACTGTACTCTGATTGGTCAATGGTTTTATGCCAAGTAACTTTGTTAGATAAGGCAAGGGTTGATATCTTATTCAACAACAAAGGCAAAGTTCAAAGATGTTCACAATCTGTGCATAATCTATTCAATGGTTTAAAATAATCAGGTATTGGTCAAAGGGGTAAATGCCAGTTTCAGTTTTTAATGTTCTATGAAATACATTGTATGGACAAAGGGAAGCAATTCCAAATTCCTATGCAAATTAATTATCCAAAGGTTTAAAATGATATATTCTAGAGGAAACTTGGTACCACTCTTCTGACAAACCTATAAAGATATACTGTACACACAAGAAGAATAACTTCACAGTGGTACACTTTTACATAAAACTTTGATTCATAACAAATTAACAGTAAATCCTTCTGTACAATATGATGGGAACTTCGTCTTTATTTTGTTCTCCATTCCAAAAATAATATATATATCTTTTGCCTTAGCTTTCAGTACTTTCAGTACTTTGATTTATCGCTATTTTTAAGGAAGTACTTAAGTTATCATTCTCAAATTTGATATGTAGGTTAACGTTCCTCTTAGTCTTTTATTTAGCATGTCCAGTTTTGAGATGGTTAGGATAAACAAAATTGCCAACAACTATCTTGGATATTTGACAGTGAATGTTTGTTTTCACTATTTCTCAGGAAATACTGGAAAGATCTTGCTCAATTTTGTTCCGTAGGTTTTTCTTGGTCCTGAATTGTGCATGTTTACATTTGAGATTTGATGGAATAAACAAAATGGTTACCTCAAGGTGCATTTACTGTTTACATGACTCAATCAAACTAATAAGAGAAAAGAAGAGAAAAGATCAAACTTACAACTAATGAAGATGCACCATGGTGGGCGTCAAGATCCCTCTGGAATCTCTTGTTCAACTTATATCCTTTAACTTAAAGAAAGAAGGCACATCACCAAAATTAATGTCTTAATTCATATATCACAATGTTGGGTCCTTTGGTGGAGTATTGGAATTCTTACTTCTGATTGGTTGAAGGCTCCTCGGCAATGAAATTACAGCACAATTTGTACTATATATGCCAAATTGTTTTTGTTTTTAACAGAAGTGAAGTAATAGTTACATTGTCTTTGCACTATTAGTGTTGTATGCCTTTGAAAATCAATTATAAGGAATAGCCAGGATTGGAGTTTTACAGGACATACAGAAAACAATGTGTGCATAAACTGCTTCAAGGATCCACACAGCTGTTTCAGCATTTATTGTATCACCCAAAAATAAACCTGGCTATTGGCATTGGTATTCCTTAAATAATGAATTGGTGGTATTACCTATATTACCAGGGGTATATTCTTTAGGGTATATCACACAATCATAACACAACATACTTTTTCAATTTCAGCACTAGTTGACAGGTAGGTTTTTAAAAATTGTTCTCATCCAACCTATATGAAAACAATTTCACTAGCCCAGACATGAAACTGTCTAGCCCTGTGTGTCTGGCTAGTGGAATTTTTCACCTCAGCATTACAGTGAATGTATGTTTAGACTTATGCCATGTTACTGTCTCTCCTGGAAACGATTCTTGTGAGAGCACGAACCAGTTATATGACAGACATATATGTCTTTGGCACAACAGTATAACATTGCAAGACATATTGTTGACCAACTCCTGAACAATGGTCACAAATCATTTCTGGTTTATTGCTCCAGTAATCTTCCGTACAAAAATACACCTTCACAGTTATGTTGGTGTATGTAAGCTCCGCATCACCAACATTTCGTAATGATATGAAGATAAATGTACTCCCCAACAATGATGATGTAGCTATAGATGTACTCCTCTTCCCAGTACAATACAACAAATTGTATTGTAAGATATTCTTCTCCGAAGGCATTGAAATGCAGCAGAACTGGACTGGGTCTATTGACGCTGACCAGGCAGCTCCTGTGGTAGAGTGTCTGTGTAGATTTTGGGAGGTCCTGGGTTTGAATCCTCAGGTCTGGCCGTTTGCAGACCTCTTTCTCCTGTTACAGAATTGGTGAGCTTGCCAACCCTTGCTTCAAGCACTGTGTTCTATAGTTGTATTTTCTACAAAGTGAAGTTCAAATTTATTTGGCATTTCTATTAAGAGTTGCTTGTTAATTCATTGTAACAACGATCGAGTTATATAAAGAAATATATTTATTGCAATTTCCTGTTTCTCAAACACTTTGAGGATTTCATCCTCAGTGCTCTTTGTTATAATTAGGGAGCTTTTGCACTGCGTTACCGTAATATTTGTTATGTTTTAGGAACACTGTTGGTAATATTTTGAAAATGTTTTAATTCTCTAAACCTGTTATTGTCTTCGAAAGAATATAGTAGAAATTAATGTTTATTACGAAAATAAATGTTCAAGGCCTGTATCTAGTGGAAGTGGTGCGGCTCTCTAACTTCAAAAATATAATTTCTTATATAGTGATGTCATGGCTCAAGGGAAATAACAAATGTTGTATTATCTGATTGACTCCAAACTCAACTTCAAATACAAGAATAAATAGCCGCAAAAAACAGGTACTTTTTATTATTATCTCCAAATTGGTCGATGTTATAACAACAAACTACTTAAGAACTGCCCACCCTTCGTAATACAAATGTTTTTCTTGTCGTATTTTCGTGTCGTCATTTCCGTATTGCGTATCGGGCATTCCATTACCGTAGTGTAAATTATAGTAACACCGGGTAAACAATAATACATGTGCGTCAGTGACGATGATATGTCAACACCCAATATCGAGACTCAACTTGGAAATGTGTAATCATACGTACTTCTAGAATAAAGCTCATGATAGAAAGACATTAATTAACTCACGGGAAGACACTGACATAAGATCAGACGACTTCAAGAAGGTCGTATATGAGGCGCATGGAATGCAGACTGATGTGTTTTGTTTACGACCTCACCTGTATCACGCGCTAACAGTAGTTCACAAGCTCTTGGTCGCTACGACTTTTGTTGTCGAGCGAGTTACGCTCTGTCAGATAAACCGTTCCACAAATGCAATTACAATAACTCTTTGAAAATAGTGGTTTGTAAAATATCAAGATCCCTTTAAAATACAAGTACATGTGTGTGCACGTGATAACGGCATACCATGCGATAGCCTATGGCTACATATGTACCTGTCATGTAAATATACCATGCGTAAGCAGGCTATGAAATGATGTCCAAAGTGTACATGATTGAGAGTAATTTTGTTCCATAAAAGAACAGTAAATTGACAATTAAATATAGTAATTTAATTTATTTCCGTCGTTTTTGGTATAGTAAAGAAAATAAGTTTCAAGGTAGACAACTCTCACCAGGATCAAAATTATTGTAAAGTGTAAAATAAATGAATCATAAAGACTTTGCGTGTATTTGGTTCAATTTTTCACTCTTTTTGTATGACACTTTGTGTCCTGTTTGCTGTAAGCTTGTATTCAGTAACTTTAGCCATACAATTTCATTAAAAAAAGCTTTTTGTAACATGTTGTAGATATTTTATGATAAATCAAATATTTGTAGGGTTGATTAGTAATGTTTCTTTTCATTATTTTATTGTTGTTATAGTTTTGAACAAGGCCACACATTCAAAAAATGTAAAAGTGTTGAATTTGACAAAAATTCAATTTTTCAGTATTTTTTACCAAAAAATCCCCAGATTATCGGAATGCTTAGATTTTCATTAAATCATCTCTATTGACATAACCATTATGTGAAACTTTCATTGCATTCTGCTGGCTAATTGCGAAAGGGTGGAGCCACCTTAAGTATTGCCAAAATTTATTGAATATTTGATAATTTTGTGTTCTGAGTATAATTTTCTGATAGTTATGACGTCTTGTAAATGAAGTTATGAAAAAGAAAAAGTGCATTTGCATTTCAGTTTGATTTTGTACAACTTCATTCATTTGGAACTTATCCAGCTCGATTGGGTGGAGTACACAGTTTGCTTGGTGTCAATCACATGTGTGTACATCTACTACATACTATAAAACTAGGTAATAACAATAAACTCAACTGCAGAATGGCTTCATAATGTGGTAGGTTGTAATGCTGCATGAATTCCTCGCATCTGTCGGGAGGGGATAAACATTATTTACCCACAGTCAAGCATATCAGTGTATAACAGGATATACAAGTAGAGAAAATTCACAAGTTACTTCTACAATAGATGGTTGTGGTAGAGTACTACATTCAGCTAAAGGATAAAAGGGAAATTACAAAGTTAACTCTGAACCCTGTGATGTAACATTCTGCTTCAATATTACCTGTGAAAGCAGCCAAATCTCGAATTGTATAAACTGAACAGGGATTATTGGACCCAATAGGGGAAATAGAGGAAAGTTATGAAATCCCTGATCCTTTTGAACTAATGAAGGGATCTTAACCAACCCTGTTCTTGTGCATCTTTAGGCCAAGAGGATCAATTTTGTATAAATGGGGGATGTGGCTCCCCCCTCTTTGGCGCAGAGGGTTTGGGCCCAATAGGGATATAAAGGAAAATATCAATAATTCTTCTCCTTTTGTACCAATGAAAGGATCTTAACCTAACTTAATTGTCCTAGAGCATCTTCATTTTAACCAATTTTGGTCCAGAGAACCTGAAGGCAAGGCAACTAAAATTTGTATAAATGGAGGGTGTGGCCCCGCTAGGGGCAGAGAACGGGGCCCAATAAGGGAAATAGAGCTTACTATTTAGAACTTTTCTCCTTCCAAAACCAATTGAGGAATTTTAACAAAACTTGGTCTAGAGCATCGATTGGCAAGTGGGAATCAGGTTATTTGATATAAACATTGAGATCCCCAAGCCATAACCATTTACAAAATTGCTGGTGTGAAGAACATGTACTCATGTTCTTGAATTGGCTTGAATTGGTGTCTTACCCACCCAAACAGATTTAGACCTTCTTGCCTCTTTTATTTTTGTGCTCCTTTGGTAAACTGGTATGGTACTCGGCAGGTTTTAAATGGAAAAATAGAATACCAGGTCAGCTATTAAGACCCGCTGGGCCTCTTGTTAAATTTGAGTATGCAGAATCTCCCCTGTGTAAATCTCAAAAGATTGGCAAGTATGTAGACATTTGTAATATGTGTACATCTTTAAGAGAAGCATGAAGTTTGTTCATAAAAAGTCTGCTGATGGTTCTTACCTTGCAGTGTGAGCTGCAATGAATAGTTGTGTGGCAGATTTTGATAGTGCATAGGATTAAGATCGCCTTCTAGCTTCGAGCTAGAGGGAATTTCTCTTTATCTCAGTGGTAGAGCGTCCGAGGTCCTGGAGATCGAGGGTTCGATCCCCTGTGGAAGCACACTATCCTCTTTCCTGTAACAGTTGTTATTGAAGCACTTAATTGATTAAGATTTTAAAAAGCTGTTGACTGAAATAAGTCAGTCTGCTGTCTTCTATACTGTTTGTATGCTAACTGATGCCAGGAGTTTCTCTTTACACATGTCTTTTATACATAATCTATATGGTTATATATCTCCAAACAACAACACATGTGTAACGGAACTGGACTGGGTCGATCGTCGGCGAACAGATAGCTCAATTGGTTGAGCGTCTGTCTAGAGTTCGGAAGGTCCCCGGTTCGAACCCCGGTCATATAAAATTTTCATCCCCCATAAAATACTCATCCGGATGAATATTTTATGCATGAAATACTCATCCCCCCCATAAAATAACCATCTACCCTATACTATAGCCATTAAATACCTATCCACCCCCATAAAATAACCATCTACCCTATACTATAGCCATTAAATACCTATCCACCCCCATAAAATAACCATCTACCCTATACCATAGCCATTAAATACCTATCCACCCCCATAAAATAACCATCTACCTTATCCTATAGCCATTGAATACCTATCCACCCCCATAAAATAACCATCTACCCTATACTAAAGTCATAAAATATCCATCCACCCCCATAAAATAACCATCTACCCTATACTATAGCCATTAAATACCTATCCACCACAATAAAATACCCATCTACCCTATACTATTAGTCATAAAATATCTATCCACCCCCATAAAATAACCATCAACCCTATACTATAGTCATAATATACCTATCCACCCCAATAAAATAAATATCAACCCGAAACTATTGTCATAAAATACATGTACCTATACACCCTCATAAAATAACCATCAACCCTATACTTTAGCCATAAAATACCTATCCACTGCCATTATATAACCATCTACCCTCTACTATAGTCATATACATGTACTACAGGACAAATGTATGAAAAATACAAATAATACTTTCTTTCCAAATACATTTTAAATACAGTGTACAAGTACCTAAATAAGCCAAGTTTATTTTTCTCACTTTTACACTTCAATTGTACCGTAATACAGATTTTGTTTATTATCATTTTTGTTGTTTGGGGAAGGAGTGATTTATTATACAGTCAGAAATTTAAATAAACTGTAATATCAAGAAAAATAAAACAAAACATCTCTTTTCAGAATACAGTATAGAAGTAACAATGCCAATTGCATTATTCTCACCTTTTGACTTTGTTGATAATCAAAAAGATAAATTTAAATGGTTTTAAACATCAGTACAGTATAAGTATTTATTTGTTTTATTCATCCTACATATGACTTCAATAGTTATTATAAGGCTGTTTTTTCTGGGTAAAGGCCACACCTGTGTGCTGCTCACCTGTCACCTTGCTCTCCCCTGTATTGAATGGCCCCCAGGGCCCCAGTCCCCACAAAGGTGACACCCTATAGTGTGTATTACCTGGACAGACATATCGTAATCATGTATTACAGGTAACATGATGTAATAATGTTGTAAATTTTGTATTTATGTAAAACGTTTTTAAATTTAGGGGGGATGAATATTTTATGGGGGGTGGGGGATGAGTATTTTATGCATAAAATAATCATCCGGATAGGTATCTTATGGGGATATATATTTTATAGGACACCGGTCTGGCCGTGCAGTTTTGGTCTCCTGTTACACATGTTTACATATGCAGCTCTGTTATTTGATCACATACTGACAATGAAATCGTAAATTTATATACAATTTATTGATTTTGTCAAAAATTATACAATATGACACCACAACACACACGACTTCTCCAGTCCATGTTTGTTACCTTCAGGTTAGGAGATTCACTGGTTTTCTTGAGTAGTTTCTGGGTTAAAGCTTCATTCTAATCATAACTGAGAAGAGGTAAAGATATCAACTCTTATAATTGATGGAAATTTTGTCCATTACTGTTAAATTTGGTGGTATATATAGGGTCTCGTTTATCTTCATTGTCAAAGATTTTGTTGAGGAGGGAGCTAGGAATGTAGTGAAACTAGAATATGACTAGATCGCTGGCACAAAGTTTGCTCAATTGGTTCAGTCTGGCTGTTGCATTTTGCCCTTTCCTGTTACATTATCTACAAATGTATGTTTTAATATGGTTCATCATCCGTTAGAACCTGTTTTAATATGTCTCTATAAAGGCTACCCGATACAAGGTGAAGATCAGATATAGTAAATCAGTATTTCTAAACGTTTCTGTCTGTATACAGTTCTACTGACAGTACACCAGCTGGGTGTGAGTAGTAATCTATTAATTATTGGAACTCCCTGTTGTAGACCATTTCCTGGTTCAGGTCATCTGTTGATCAGATGCTTCATATTAACCCAGAGCCAGATCAGAATAGCTTCCAGACTAATGAACAGTAAGTAAGCACTATTTAAGAAAAAAAGTAAGTTTATGGGCGGATGTTTGAGTGGTTAACACTCCGGCCTTCCACTCAGGTGGCCTGAGTTTGATCCCCAAAGTCGTCATATGCATTGAATATTGAGAGAATGTGTTTTTCTCCTGTCCTCACATCTCCAACAAGCTAGATGGAGTATAAAATGGTCTGGGGTGGATGTTGCGGTATCTGTGCTGTAGCATTCAAGTGAGGTGGCACTATAATTATGATGCCATTGGAAGCACGGTCCTACTACAAACAGAACACAATACATCTCCAGCACACACGCAGGTATACACACATAGGGAGATATTAGCCAGGTGGCATAGGACTAGTAGGACTAGTAGTTAGTGCCTGATAAGGCATCTCCTGCAAATTCCCAAAAATTAATGTATAATTTGTATATCTAATGTACTGTAAAGTGCTTAAAATGGCTTATTTAGCTAGATAGAGCGCTATATCAAATGTTGTATATTATTACTATTATTTAACATTAATAATATTTTTGAAATTATTTAATATGTATGTTTCTTTCAACTAACAAGACATATAAAATACTGTTTTGGCCTGAAGTTTTCTCAAATTCTGCTTTTAATTCTTAAATGATAAACTGATACAACTGAAGACATGGATACATTATTTAAAGGAAAAATTCCAACGGCAGAAATACAATGCTTCATTTCCTGTGAAAATATGAAAAAGGATTAAATATGTGGAACATTACACATATCAGATAAAATCAGTTAGCCTTTAGAAATGATTGATTTTGTGTTATATTTAGATAATTATTTAAATATGTCTAATAGTTACTGGATTGATCTTGGAGATATATAAATAGAGTTTTGTAGCACAACCTGCTCATTTTCATAGTCAATTTACTGTTCCACGTACTGCACTGATTTATTCTATATGCAGTAATTATATAATCTCCCCTTAATTTCCTTTAGCACAATTGGGTCAGGATATTTCTGTTGACCAGGTACCCAACTCTGTAAGAGCGACACTATAATAATCTGAGGTTCAGGATTGGATTGATCAAAGCTATATTCTTACTGAAAAACATAGTTAATTTTCTGGCAGTTTTAAGGGGATTATTTAAGGATCTGATCTTCCTACATTTTTTGAGTTATTTCCCCTTTTTCAACCTGTATTTTTTGTGCTCATTTCTTTTTAGTTCAAAATGGTACCAAAACAATGCTTTACTAAAAGAACATCAACATCTTCTTCATGTATCTGGAAAAATACTTTCTGTATGGACTGGATTGATTGCCAGTGATTACCGTCTCATTTGGTAAGGGTATCCGTCTAGAGTTTGGAGGCCCTAGGTTTGAATCACAGTCAGGCCGTGCACTGTTCCTATCCTGTAACAGTGGTGCTGTGAGCAACCCTTGATTCAAGCACAGTGTCAAGGGAAATACCGATACAAGGGTTGTAAATTATGTTGCATTTCAGGGGGTCAAGACTTATAAAAAGGAGGGAGAAATGTAACAGAACTGGACTGGGTTGATTGCTGGTGACCATGCAATAAGCCCAATCGATGAGAGTGTCCATCTAGACTTTAGAGGTGCTGGGTTTGAATTATCTGATCTGGCCGTGGATTTTTGAACTCCTGTTACCTAACTTATACATAAAGTAATATACTGTATGTCTGTACTAATGAATTGTGACCTCTTTGGTTCCTGGCAGGAATATCAGGCATTCCACTTTTAATCCATTACAAACCAAATGTTTAGTACAGTCTAGATAACCTTCAGCTGTTTTAGCTTACATTGGTGATTATTTGATGATCTATTCACCAGGGTTTCTGAATGTCCATCAACAGCTTGGCATCAGCTATATATAGCCACTGACTCTTAAACCTCGGAAATTCTTTGCCAAAAGTCTACAACATTTTCTATAGAGAATGACATTGGCTGACATTAAAGGTCATAGAGGTATTATATAAGAAAACATGAAAAAAGCAGAACCCAGTATTAACAGTATGTAATAATAATAATAAAAATTTAATGTTCTTATATGCCGCTTTATCACAACTTAGTTCTTAGGTGGTTCACAAATTATTATCAGTGGTTATAGGGCAACCAGCCAATATATTTCTCAACTCCCTTGGGAGCATACAGCTGAAGCTGCCATTTCGGCGCTAACAGCTAGCATTCAACAATTCTAGCATTGCCAAACTACGCACTCATTTACAGCTGAGTAGACTGGAGTAAAGTATCTTGCTCAGAGACACAACACACGTGCCGTGCCGTGACTCGAACCCGCAACCCTTCGGTCACGAGCCCGGCGTCCTACCACTAAAGTACCATGCCTTAAACGATATTGCGTGTAATCTTGTCTGGAGAATTGTTTTGTTACTTAACTGAACATTGAGCTGTACATTTTGGGGGAGTTGATGTTCAGAAATGTTTCTAACAAGCCTTTAAACTCACTAAAAGTATTTCTCACTCTCCGATTTCTCCAGCAGCACTGTGAATGTGTTACTTGTGTTCCCTCCTGTAATACAAAAATACACTGTAAAAGTTAGACACGCTTAGGTCATAACAAACCTGTCCCCTGTATAACCTCTGTAAACCACCATTCGTCCCCTGGGTACACAACTTGCCATCCTCTTAATTACTTATGTTCACCAATCTGCCATCCCCTTAGCTACTCTTGCACACACCAGCTGTCACCCTGTTAGTTCCCTGTTTGCGTAACTTGCCTTCCCAATATTGGTTATACGCGTACAGCACTATTCGTCCCCTTAGTAACAACTGTTTACCAACTGCCATTTCCCTAGTAAGCCGTGTACAATCTCTCCCGTCCTCACAGAAACCCATATATAGTACCTTTCATCTAAATGATAACATCTGTAGATAATAGACTGTTCCCTTAGTAACCATTGTAAACAATATGCCGTCCCCTTAGTAACCCGTGTACACAACCTGCCATCCCCATGGTAACACAGGTTCAGCACGTACGTCCTTACGTCCCTAAAATAACGTGTTCACCACTTCCCGTCCCTTAGTAACCCGTGTACACAACCTGCCGTCGCCATAGTAACCCGGGTTCAGCACGTACTTAACGTCCCTATAGTTATCTGTGTTCACCACTTCCTGTCCACAGATAAGACTACTGTGTAGGAACTGTACAGGGTAGAAAGGACTCTCATTAACAGATTATTTTTTTATGCAATGGAGTTTTCAAGGTCTCACAGGAAAGCCTCAATGTAGATAAAGTTTATATATTTGTTGATCCCCCAATAATAAGTAGTACATACCTACTCACATATAGCAACACAAGGACGGCAGTAAAACCTATCATCTGTTGCCTTCAGTCAGACAGGCACAATAACAAAACCAAATTTAAATGCAGCTTTGTTATTAAAACTTCTGTTGTATACCGGTAGCATCTGTTAAAACTGTGAGTTAAATAGCAATTACAGTAGCATGCTTGCCAACACAGAGCTGGCTGTGGTAACACACAACACATAGACCTTGTGTGTAGATTACCAGGTAGCTATAAATCTGGAGAAAAAAATGAAATAATAGCCAATTTACAGGAACACATGGAACAATGATAAGATATACTTTGTTCAGATATGTAGCTTGACCAAAATAAAGGTAAATATAATTGATATTATAAAACATTATAAATGGCAGAATGCCTGACAGACTGAGTATGTTGGGTAAGTCTGTGTATGTGTATGACATCTGTGTAAGGTTCCTTCTTCCTTAGATTCCTGTAAGTTATAATGGTACACAAGCACTGCCAGGTCCCAGGGAATGTGTTCCTTCCTTATGTTTCATGTCATCTCATCTCTCAGATTCTTTCTTTGAAATATGGATGGTAATCATAAAGTCATGTTTACACAACTAAATATGGCAGGCCTTGCAAGGCTTGTTTTGTTTGGCCAGATATCAGTGGAATACAGCTGCTTTGTGTTACAGGGCCAACTATAATGTCAACCACCTTTTACAACAAGTTAGAAAAAATATGGAAAGGAAATATAACATTCATTCTCAATGGTTGAGAAATAGAAAAATTGTTAATTACTTCACTTGCAGATTTGCTTTCTGCAATATTGTCAGTCATTAGCCGGTTTGGGTCCTAAAAGGTGTACAGTGCTTTTGACACTTAATTGTTCCTTAAATGAAATTTATACAAACATTGATTTGTACCCCTGTTACAGTTGACATTGATTCACTCCAACCTGTTTCTGTTACAGTTAGTTAAAGAATTTGGAAATCATCAAGTAAAGAAAATGTTTGGAATTAAGTCAAAAACCATTTAAAGATATCTTTACAAAGTGTTGTCATTTGTTGGCAATATTTGTTGTTTTTATACAATACTTGTACTTTTCGAAGCAAAGCTTTACTTAAGATTTATACGTGTCTGCAGGGGTGTACAATTCCACTAGCCCGGAGTCCAGGGCTAGTAGACATTCTGTTGGGGTTTAAAGGGGCATAACGGTGAAGTAACTTTATTTTTTGTCTTTTTTTCAAATACTACATAAACATATCAAGTGAGACTCCTTATGGAAAATAACGATCGGATTTGGCTGAAATAGATTCATAAAAATGATTAAATCTAAGAAAATCATCGGTATTTCTACCTGTCTGATCAACGTTTTGTTCAGGGATTTCCCTCTACTAGCCCATGCGCATAGCACACCATTTCTTTGTAAACAAAATGACTGGCCGTGTGAAGTAAGCGAAAGAAAAGTGTTGTAACGTGTCAGCTACGAAACGAAAAGTTGCCAAATGGTCAAAAGATAGCGCAAGGAGTACGTTACGGAATCATTATTGCAGGTGGGCAGTATTCAAAGGAGAAAATAACTGCCGTAGCAGTTAGTACGGTGCATGTATTCTTCCGGATAGCCGGTTAAGCTGAAATGGAATCGACAGAAATGCTAGCGCTGTTTATGTTATGAATAAATATCTAAAACTATTAAGCTCGCTAGTATCTTTGTCTGAGTTTGAACACAGATGAACTTAGTTTAATATGTTAATGGGCATGTATTGGAGAGAGTTTACTTTGTGTTTCTATAATTATACAGTGGTTTATGCGAAAGGAAGGGATAAGTGACTGGTTAGTTTGATTTTTCCATGAGGCCCTCCAAGGGATAACTGTTGTGATGGCCCACGGCGTATTTTCTGGGTCACCGAGATACGTGTTATCGAAGTCCGTGGATTTACATAATTTATAATATTACCGGGTTCAATAAAATGGTATGATTTAATTATATTGCTGAATTAAACGATTATTTTTGTTTTTACATGCAAGATTTAAATTAGTACTAATATGAATACCCGGCCTCCTCTGCCCCGGCAACATATAAAAAAAATCAGAAAGGTTTGTCCCTTGGTGTAGGGAAGGTGTTTAGCCACGTACCATCTGTACCGGCCACATTCCGGTACTAAATTCAATATATATTTAAATATATCTACTTTATGTTTATGCCTATTATCATTGTTGACATTTAATTGTAAATGTATGACGGGAGAAGGCTGTGATAAATTGTAAAAACTTGTGCCCCATCCCTTGTTTAATTTTATTGGCAACAAATTTATGTTTAAAGCTAAATAAATTTAAATTCTGAATATTGGCAAGTGTGCAATTAACTTCTAATGATGAATAATTACTGTTCAATAAGTTTGAATACGGACTTAGAAATCATATAACTTGGTTTCATAGTGCGGTAAGAAGTTGCAGTTGCCTGACGGCCCCTCTCTGGGGGCCCCTTTGGAAACCGTTTCATCTCGCTCGCACCACTTGTGTTTACTGCCTAGAAGGTGACGTTATTGGCGCTATTTTTAGCAGGGCTTTCCCGAACAATTCAAGTGGTCAAACTGGACATTTGGAACGGACTATGAATATGGGGATAGCGTGGTAACATAAGTGGAAGTGCATACAATACATACATTCATTAAAAAAAAAACGCCTTTTCACGTGATGTCCCTTTAAAGTGGAAATGTTCAATATTTACAATGGAAAAGTAGAATGGGCTGTATAAAGGAAAAAAACCAAAAATACCTGGACTTATATTCAAGGTTACACGAGTCAAATCTGCTTCAAACACTCAAATGGTTTCTTTTGAGAATCAGAACTGGATTTGTGCTTTTTGACCAGTAGCTTGCTCTGATAGAGTATTACAGAGTTGGAGAAAAGAAAACAGTTCCCTCTGAAGGATCATGATACAGTGTCAGTGGTTTGTTGGCAGTGAGTAATACAAAGTATTTGGAATGAAATGACCTTGACATTTGTATTCAAAATCACAAAGTCAAATGTTTTTAACACTCAAAACAGCTTCATCTGAAGAACCAAAAGCCTTAGAGTTAATATATGTAGTCACTAGCTTGCTTGCATAAAAAAACATACTACAGAATTTAAAAAAAGAAAAGACCTTGATCTATATATTCAGAACCACAGTCATCAAATCTGTAAAAACATTCTAATGATGTCTGACGAACCAAGTGGGGCACCGTACTAAAACATTTGTGAAAAGAAATGACCTTCAATGATATTCAAGCTCACAGGGGTCAAAGTTGTTACAATACTTTTAAAAACGACTTCTTCTTAAAGACTAAAAGGCAAAATGACGGAGTTTAGCCAATACCTAATTGCTAAAACATATTACATTGTGCTACAATATTTTTGAAAAAATGAATGGCCTTGACCTATATGTTCAAACTAAGCCTCACTCAGCAGTTATTTGCAAAATACTTAATTGACTTCTGAAGAAGAAAAGGCCCCAAGTCATACTATTAAGCCAACAGCTTTGCAGAAATATCATATGGTGTTGGAAGTTTGTGAAAAGAAACATCACTTTAAACAGTTGAGTGTCTTCAGGTCCAGTGGGTCTTTTATGTGTTCTATTAGTTTGATCAGGTATATTTATCATGACAAACTAATTTGCTTCCTGTGTTAAGATGAAAAATCAGCATTTTAAGAACACAAGTGTTATATTGATTAAATTTAGAGCCTTCTCAGCCACGATCACTGCCTTATATAGAATATGGTTGGGAACAGAAGGGTTCGTTTGCACGTATGGGCTTGAACCAAGTGTGAAAATGTACTACACTTGCTAAAAACATTGGGTTCATTGAGAGATTAATCATCTGTAAGCCACTTGTGCACAAATCCACGTGGCTTTTATATCCTATATACAAGCATTTAGGTATCAAGAAGTGTTGAAGTTCTGGTCAAGGTGTTTCATTTTTGACAGTGTTTTTAACCTTTTATCCATATTATTAATCTAAAGAGAGAGACATTTTAATGTGTGTGAGTTATTACCACAAATAAAACAGGTTGCAGTTAAAAGAATATCAAATGTTATACATATTCTGTTTTGTATTTCACAGTTAGAGTGAAATGGATGATTTGTATGATATTGATGGTGTTTGCAGATCCGTTGGTGTGCTTAATAAAATTGTTAATAGGTGAGAGAATTTATTCAGCACATCTAAATCGGGAAATGAAAAATTATGAAAATGTATTAACTTGTTATAGTTCTGATAAAATTAAATCCCTGAGTCAGTGTTTATATATGTTTTGCTAATTTAAAATCCCTGTGAGGTAGAATATGATAGATGACTGTGTTTAACTTGGCGGTCTCACTGGTGGAACCGTGCATTGATTTCCAGCTTCCTACGCAACTCTCCCAGATTTCCTGCTGGAGCAGCAGAACAGACAACCAGGCATGCATGATAAACAGGCCTAATTTGTAATACTTATTTCAGACTACAGCCCCAAAGCCTCTCACTTTTTTCTTGCTAAATAGGATCAAAACATCATAAATAAAAGTTGTGTTTTGTTAGTGTTTGCGTGTCAGACTGCGGTTCTTCTGTGACTTACTGCTATTACCGTGCTAAAATTAGCATGAAATATCGAGGAAATATTTCAAATGACAGCACTAGGTTGGCAACACATACAGGAGTAAGCACATGTAATGATCTTGTCTACACAGACCTCAGACTTATAACTTTCCACCAAATCAAGACAAATAGCCTGGAATACTTTTGAGTTGGGACAACGCGTGTTCTGGGAAGATAAAACTTACAATGACACAAACTGACACTTTAGACAAAGCTTCTGTAGACCAGCTAGTGGCTAGGTTTCCAAATGTTAAATCACATTGACCTGATGGTTTGTTAAATGAATGTTTAAAAGCTGACGAGGAATTACCACTTCCAACTTCATCTACGTTGTTTATTTTTATACTAGAATCTGGTTATTTTCCTTTTAATTGGTCGTCAGCCATAATTATTCCTGTCCATAAGAAAGGTGTTTTAAATGACCCTAATAACATTAGAGGTATTAGTTTAATAAGCTGTCTTTGTAAACTTTTTACCACTGTACTAAATAAACGTATTTTAGATGTGTGTACAAAATATGACCTTATTACTGATGCACAATTTGGATTTCGTCCAATTTTCGCGTTACATTCTATCATAACGAAAACTTTATAAATTAAGCTTATGGCGTAAGCTGACTAAGCTTGGTATTCGAGGGAAAATGTTATCCGTCGTTAACTCATTCACCCCTGAAATTTCATAATGAACTATTCCAACCTTTGAATTGGAAGAGTTCAAATGTGTCTTCAGGGGTGAATGAGTTAAGTCATTTTACAAATCAGTTAAATCTTGTGTATCAATTAACGGTAAATGTTCTAATTGTTTTGAGTACAATGTTGGATTAATGCAAAGGGGAAATATTATCTCCTTTATTGTTGTCAGTTTTTGTTAATGATTTTGAAACCTCAACTATTGAAAATGGTGCAACAGTCTATGACTTGGTAAATTAAGTTTGTTTCTGTTATTGTATGCGGATGACTGAGTAATGTTTTCCGAAACTATTGAAGGTTTACAGAGTCTTTTAGATAATCGGAATGAGTATTCTACTAAATGGAAATTAACAGTTAACACTGAGAAAACCAAAATAGTTGTATTTAGAAATGGAGGTCGTATACGAGATAGAGAAAGATGGATGTATAATGGTGTGGAGGTTGAAGTTGTAGATTTTTTCAGCTACCTAGGAGTAAAACTTAAATTCAATAATAAATTTAATCATATACAGAAACAGTTATCTGACCAAGGTCGAAAGACCATGTATGCTCTTTTTTCAAGCTCTTAGTTGAGCCTAAACTGTACAACGTTATTGCATTTTGCATTATGCATGTGAAGTTTGGGGATCTACAAAAGGTACGGATATTGAGAGGTTACACTGACACTTTTGTAAGAAGATTTTCAAAATTAAGAAGTGGACTTGCAATGCATTGTTTTATTTTGAATAAGGTCGATATCCTTTGGAATATATAAGAAAATTCAGACTGATAAAATATTGGTTAGAACTAATGGATTCGAAAAATTACATTTTGCAAACTGCGTATTTCTTTTTAAGTAGTAGCAATACAGGTAATTACTTTAACTGGGTTAATTATGTCAAACATTGTCTTTTTTCTCTCGGATTCGCAGATGTATGGACAAATAACTATTCATATAACCATAAAAGTATTTTGTATATGATAAAGCAAAGAATATTTGATCAAAGTCAACAATATATGACAGGGCTATTAGAGGCCCCACCTAAATGTATTTTATATAAGCACTTAGCATATCACCATATTCTTCAATACTGTTTGACAAAGTGTATTACTAATGAAATACCGAATCAACTACAGGCAATTACTTTAACTGGGTTAATTATGTCAAACATTGTCTTTTTATACACCCGTCAAATTTGATAGAAGTATTATGGTATGGGGTTGTCCGTCTGGCGTAAACTTTTGTTTGTCCAGCAATCTCCTCCTACATTTTTCGACCATTCTCTTTATAACTTGGTATACAATATAATCATGATATGAAATTGTGTCTCCCTTGAAAGAATTTTGATTTGACAATATTTCCAAAAGTTATTGCCCTTTGTTCATTTCAGTATTTGAATTTTTGTCCGCAGATCTCCTCCTACACTTTTTGACGGATTTCTTTGAAACTTAGTAAGATAAATAATCATGATATGTTGTTGGATTTCCATGAAAAGAATTTTGATTCAACAATTTTTGCAAAAGTAATTACTCTTTATTCATTTCAGTATTTGATTTTTGTCCGGAAATCTCTTCGTACAATTTTCAATGGATCTCTTTGACACTTGGTATACATTATAATCATGATATGAAGTTGTGTCTCCCTGAAAAGAATTTTGATTCAACAATTTTTAGCTCACCTGCCCGAAGGGCAAGTGAGCGTATGTCGTGGTGTGGCGTCCTTCGTCCGGCCGTCCGGCCGTCCTCGGCCGTCAACTTTTCCTTTAAACAACATCTTCTGAAGAATGGACAGGCCTTGAGTCATGATATTTGGCTCAAAGCTTTGTTGGTAAGTGCCCTGCAAAGTTTGAGAACGAAAATGACCTTGACATACTTTAAAGATCACAGGGGTCAAATATGTCAAAAAATTCAAACGACTTCTTCTGAAGACCTGAAAGGTATAGAATCTTTATATTTGGCTAGTGGCTTCCTGGTATAGAGCCCAACAAAGTTTGAGAATGAAAATTACCTTGACCTACTTTCAAGGTTACAGGGGTCAAATGTGTCAAAAACTTCAAATGACTTCTTCTGAAGAACTGAAAGGTATAGAATCTGTATATTTGGCTAGTGGCTTCCTGGGATAGAGCCCCAACAAAGTTTGAGAATGAAAATTAGTTTGACCCACTTTTAAGGTCACAGGGGTCAAATATGTCAAAAACTTCAAACAAATTCTTCTGAAGAACTAAAAGGTATAAAATCTTCATATTTGGCTAGTGGCTTCCTGGGATAGAGCCCAACAAAGTTTGAGAATGAAAATAAGTTTGACCTACTTTCAAGGTCACAGGGGTCAAATGTCAAAATCTTCAAACGACTTCTGAAGAACTAAAAGGTACAGAATCTTCATATTTGGCTAGTGGCTTCCTGGGATGAAGCCTAACAAAGTTTGAGAATGAAAATTAGTTTGACCTACTTTCAAGGTCACAGGGGTCAAATATGTCAAAAACTTCAAACAACTTCTTCTGAAGAACTAAAAGGTATAAAATCTTCATATTTGGCTAGTGGCTTCCTGGAATAGAGCCCAACAAAGTTTGAGAATGAAAATAAGTTTGACCTACTTTCAAGGTCACAAGGGTCAAATGTCAAAATCTTCAAACGACGACTTCTGAAGAACTAAAAGGTACAGAATCTTCATATTTGGCTAGTGGCTTCCTGGGATGAAGTCCAACAAAGTTTGAGAATGAAAATTACCTTGACCTACTTTCAAGGTCACAGGGGTCAAATATGTCAAAAACTTCAAACAACTACTTCTGAAGAACTAAAAGGTATAAAGTCTTCATATTTGGCTAGTGGCTTCCTGGGATGAAGTCCAACAAAGTTTGAGAATGAAAATTACCTTGCCCTACTTTCAAGGTCACAGGGGTCAAATGTCAAAAACTTCAAACGACTTCTTCTGAGGAACTGAAAGGTATATAATCTTTATATTTCGCTGGTGGCTTCCTGGGATAGAGACCAACAAAGTTTGAGAATGAAAATTAGTTTTACCTACTTTAAAGGTCACAAGGGTCAAATATGTAAAAAACTTCAAACAACTTCTTCTGAAGAACTAAAAGGTATAAAAGCTTCATATTTGGCTAGTGGCTTCCTGAGATAGAGCCCAACAAAGTTTGAGAATGAAAATTAGTTTGACCTACTTTAAAGGTCACAAGGGTCAAATATGTAAAAAACTTCAAACGACTTCTGAAGAAGAACTAAAAGGTATAGAATCTTCATATTTGGCTGATGGCTTCCACGAATGGAGCCCAACAAAGTTTGAGAATGAAAATTACCTTGACCTACTTTCAAGGTCACAGGGGTCAAATGTGTCAAAAGCTTCAAATGACTTCTGAAGAACTGAAAGATATAGAATCTTTATATTTGATTGATGGATTCCTGGGATAGAGCCCGACAAAGTTTGAGGATGAAAATGACCTTGACCTTCTTTCAAGGTCACAGGGGTCAAATGTGTCAGACACTTCAAATGACTTCTTCTGAACAACTGAAAGGTATAGAATCTTTATATTTGGCTTGTAGCTTCCTAGGAAAGAGCCCAACATAGTTTGAGAATGAAAATGACCTTGACCTACTTTTTAGATCACATGAGGCAGATGTGTCAAACACTTCAAATGACTTCTTCTGAACAACTGGAAGTTTAGAACCTTAATATTTGGCTGGTTATTTCCTGGGAAAGAGCCCAACAAGGTTTGCGAATGAAAGTGACCTTGACCTACTTTCAAGGTCACAGGAGTCAGATATGACTAATGCTTAGAACAACTTCTTCTGAAGAACTGAAAGGTATAAAATCTTAATATTTGGCTGGTGACTTCCTAGGATAGAGCTCACCAAAGTTTGCGAATGAAAATGACCTCAACCTACTTTAGATTAAGGTCACAGAGGTCAGCAACATTTTAATGGATTTGTTCTTAAGAACTAAAAGGAATGGATTCATAAGATTTGGCTGGTAGCTTTTGGAATAGAGCTTACCAATTTGAGAGTCAAGCAACTTGTGAAGAATCAAAAAGCATAGAATCTTATAATAATATTTTGCTGGTAATTTCAATAGATGGAGCCAAAAAAGTTTGCGAGGGAAATATTTTTAGAATATTTAATGAGAATATTTTGCTATGACTGCTTAAATAATCAGGTGAACAATACAGGCCCTCTTGGGCCTCTTGTTGTATAGGTTATTGCCCTTTGTTCATTTCATAGATTTTCTACTACATTTTTAGCTCACCTGGCCCGGAGGCTACTAGTCCTGAACGGCTCAGAGGATTTTGACCAAATTTGGTCTGGAGCATTATTGGCCAAAGGGTTCTCAGTTTTGTATAAACGGAGGGTGTGGCCCCTCTGGGGGCAGAGGGGCGGGGCCCAATAGGGGAAATAGAAGATTTTTTTTCTCCTGCTATACAAGAGAAGGGATTTAAACCAAATGCAGTCTGAAGCATGCTTAGGGACAAAAGAATCAATTTTGTATTAACTGAGGTGTGTGGGCCCCCCTTCTAGGGGCAGATGGGTGGGGCGCATTAGGGGAAATAGGGGAAAACATCAAAGATCCTTCTCCTTTTGTACCGATGAAGGGATTTTGACCAAATTTGGTCTGGAGCATCATTAGCCAAAGGGTTCTCAGTTATGTATAAACGGAGGGTATGGTCCCTCTGGGGGCAGAGGGGCAGGGCCAAATAGGGGGAAAATAGGTAAATCTTTAATATCTTCTCCTTCTCAACCAATTGAAGGACTTTGACCTTTGTCCTAGAGCATCTTTGGACAAAGGAGCCTCAAGTTTGTATAAACAGAGGGTGTGGGCCCTCTGGGGGCATAGGGGCAGGGCCTAATAGGGGAAATAGAGGATTTTTTTTCTTTTACTATAAGTGAAGGGATTTAAACCAAATGCAGTCTGAAGCATGCTTAGGGACAAAAGAATCAATTTTGTATAAACTGAAGTGTGTGGACCCCCTTCTTTGGGGCAGATGAGTGGGGCCCATTAGGGGAAATAGAGGAAACATTAAATATTTATTTATAAATCTTGGTGTCTTTCCCACCAAAACGGATTTATATGTAATTCTTCTTGCAACTTTGTTTTTTGTACTCCTTTGATAAACCTGAATGGTACTCAGCAGGTTTCAAATTGAAAAATAAAATACCAGGTGAGCTATTAAGGCCCCTGTTTATAGCATGTCAGCTATTCACTCTTAGAATGATGCAGATCTTATTTCAATGTAAGAAAGTATATAACACTATATGGCTTCAATGGGTGTATATTGTTCCGCCCCACGGTACTCTTATTTCTCTCGGATTCGCAGATATATGGACAAATTACTATTCATATAACCATAAAAGTATTTTGTATATGATAAAGCAAAGAATATTTGATCAAAGTCAACAATATATGAGAGGACTGGCTATTAGAGGCCTCACCTAAATGTATTTTATATAAGCACTTAGCAAATCACCATATTCTTCAATGCTATTTGACAGAGTATATTCCTATGAAATACCGAATCTGTTTATCTAAACTTCGTCTTTCTTCACATAATTTTGCTATTGAGACTGGTAGATACAATAACACATGTATCATTACGGATAATTTAACTTACATGTTGTTGTTGTTGTTGTTGATGTCAGATGATGATGATGATGATGATGATGGTATGAGAGCGTTAATGATTGTTGAATGCACAATAATGATGTGGGAGTGATAATGAGTGTTGATTGCACAATACATATACGTATATATCATTTGTAATTCATTGTAAATTATAGTTATCCAATAAGTTGTCAAACTTAATGAATAAAAGTTGAATTGAATTGAATATTTAGTACCCAGATAATAAAAGAGCTGTTGAAGTATATATTGGGACCAGCAATCAGACACTTTGATTGGAGCCTGAGGATTTTCTGTCAATATTTATATTATGGTATTAAATTGTCAAGGGGACCTCTACCATGATGATTGGTTGACAGCTCAAGCTAGTTATATAATTACCAGACACTGGTCAACAACCGTGTTAATTGGACCTTCATTGCCCTTATACAGGACAATGGAACCATCTGGTGCCGTCGTAAATAGCTCTCTATAAAGGTACACACTCTAAATGCAATAAAGGTACACCATGTGACCTCAATCTTGATCCAAGAGTAATAAGAATTACAAGTAATTATCCTTAGCCTTATCTTTATATATTTACTTCGCATTGAGTGAGATGAGGAGCACCAGACTTAATTACCATTGATTAGTATGCTCAGTGCTGGTCCACAGATGGCATCACTTTTATGAAGTCTATGGTTCATTTGTTATAGGTACTAAACATATGTGTTACGTTTACAAAAAATGCATATCCTAGAACCATCCATCATTTTAAGTTGTAATTAAGGAATAAATTTTAATCAAATTTAAGGTTATTAATCTAGTAACTATTTGTAAATTCATCAGATTTTATGAACTTTCCTTGTATTTTTACATATCTTCCTAAACTAATGACATACCAGGGTTACTGTCTGATCAATTCATTGACAATGACAAACTGTAACTACCTAAAACAGTGAAAGACAGAGAAGATCTACATTAAAATATCAATAGAGCGGTTGTTACCACAGTATGTAACTGTTACTGTAATGTATCATGTACATCCTTTGTGTGGCTTTATTTCCAACAATAGGCTGCTGGGAGATAATGACACACTATGTGATGCCTGATGTTATGTATATCAGGTAAGTTTTTGAAGTAGAGTGTACAAGTACTCTGTTGTATCTCCAAGGAAGGAGAGTTCCAATTTGTTTGCTATTTTTCTGACTTGGAGCGGCTGGCCAACTATATATATCAAAGAGTAAAATTAGATAGAATTTCATTTATTATACACCCCGCAATGATGTTAGGGGGGTATACTGAAATCAACTTGTCTGTCTGTCTGTCTGTCTGTCCTTCTGTTCGTCCATCTGTCCGTCCATGGAAAAAGTTTGTTCGGACAACTCCTTCTAAATTGGACCGATTTCAACGAAACTTTCCAGATATGATAACTACCATTTGAAGTTGTGCATTCAGTTATTACTTTTTAAACAAAGTTAGGGCCCTTTGTTGAAAAATCCTGATATTTGTGCGGACAACTCCGTCTAATGTTATGGATCAATTTCATGAAAAATCCTTGTCCATTAGCATCCAAGTAGTACTTTTTCATTCTGAACCTTTTAAAAGGAGTTATGGCCCTTTGTTGAAAAAAACTTTGTCTGTCTCCTAAACTTCTGGGCCAATTTCAATAAAAAATTATAGATATGATAATTATCCCCTGATGTTGTTCATCAGGGTAGTATTTTTTCATTTCCACACTTTTTAAGGAGATATGGCCCATTGCTAAAAATCTTTGTCCTCGTTCATCTGGGCTAACAAGATTTGGTTTGCAAGTATGTTTTGGCAATGAGAGGGAAGTACAGAAAGTATGTGAGTGACCTATATACTTAAGTAAGTGTATAGCTCAGCCAATAAAGAAATCATGACTGAGTGATGGGAGACTATATTGCTTTGCAAGGCTTTGCCTTAGTAAGCCTTTAGCTTACAGTTCTAGTTATAGTATTCTTACTCTTTGCTTCATTTTTGGTTCTTCTATGAGGATTCAGTATATGAAATTCTTGATTATGAAGCTTGGAGCTTAACAACTGTATCACTGTCATGCTATTTGCTATAACTCCTATAAAGTCCTGCCACCTATATTTATACCCCTGCAATAAAGTAAAGACAGGGAGGGGAGAGGAGGGGATAATGGAATCCAGTTGTCTGTCAGTCCTTCTGTCTATAGACACAACATTGGTCACACAACTCCTCCGGCAGTACTGCACTGCATTTGAATGATACTTGGTTTAAATAACCTTAACATTGATGGGATGTAATTAATGTATATTAATATATATGAGTTGCCTCCCCTAATTATAAAGTTATGCCCCTTTGTTTAAAAAACATTGTTTGCATTGCTCCTCCCAAAGTATTGCACTGTCATAAATGATACTTTGTACACTGAAATCTTACATGTAGGAGATGAATATAAAGTATATAAGTTGTAGTTACCTCCCATATGAATGGGAATATGCTCCTTTGATTCAAAATTCTTTTCCCTTTACTTAATTCTCTCAAACTATTGCACTGATCTGTATGATATTTCGTAAACAGATTACTGACATCAATAGGATGTGATGAAAAATGTATTATTGATGCAGATGGGGGTATACGTTATACGCTATTCTGGTGACAGTTCCAGTGGTATATGTATTAATATACAGGAATCAACACAGATTTAACTGGAAAACAACTGTTTAAGGCCTATAAACAGTAGAATATTGGTGGGACACTCTAAATTTCAGGAACTATCCATCCTTCTATATATGTTTTCCTATACAACACTTTTTCCTTTTCCCCTTTGTGGAAAATAGGTCACATTTATAAATTTTCATAAGACTATCAGCTTTTAAAAATATTGGCCATGATGCAAACAAAGGTCAGTTTTAGGTTTAAGAAGTATTTTTAGATATCTTTCATACTTTTGACGCTGAATAAAAGTTATTATCTTCCTAGATGACAAAACATGTCAACAGATAATTGTATGAATTAATCCAATTTGCTGTACAAATGCCATCATCATTTTTTTTTATATTTGTATCGCTTGTTCCCGTAGAAACAAACAAGGCCTTTGATTGACATTTTGGTCAGGAATCACTCTACTAAAAGTCAGTTTAAAGCCTTATTTATAAAACCAGCTTCTGCATGACCTTCAATAGATTTGACACACCATAATGATCTCAACTTAAATTTATTCTGATCCTTTGAGAAAAGGCAACCTATATGTAACAGAATATTTAATGCAAACATCTTTTTTAGAAATTAGATCACTGCGTAGCTGATGAATGTAAATGATCCTCATGAAGATTTAAGGAGCCCTGTCTCACAGATCTGTCATTAAACTAGACACAGTTATCTCCCCTTAATTTGGTTTTGGCTATAACTGTAGCACAGTTGGGCCGGGGCATTTCTGTTGAACATGTAGCTCAATCTAGAGTAGTAGTATAACAATCTGAAGTCCAGGGTTTGAGCCCCTGATAAGCCCTGCTGAATTTTCATAAAAAATCATTTTGTTTATTTCATCCCTTTATTTGTTCATAAAAGCCACACAAAGTATATGGCTTTCTTTTCATTAATGATTCATCAAAGTTTTAGTCATGCATGCCTGTCTGGAAAAGTTAGTTTTCGATGTTTCATTACAGTTTGTGGCAGTGGTAAGGGGATTCTTAAAAAAATGTAAATGCTATTGTGGGCCTCTAATAAAGAGGTCATTTAGCAGGTGCACAGGTGCGTAGCTGCCTGCACGCTGGTACACAGGTGAATCAAATAAATTTTCAAAAAAAAATGTACAAACCAACAACAACAAAAACAGAAACACTGCTTGTGGTATACTGAATGTGTCATCAGAAATTACATATGCTGATATAAAGTACTGTACTATCAAAAACATTATTTTATTTTAGAATGTCTGACTTTTGCAATTGATTGGTGCAATTTACCCATTGGAAAATCATCCTGCGACAGAATTGTTAGATCTTAAACTTAGTATACATGTATTCATGCTTCTGGCCCTCCTAGTCCCCATACCAAGGCGCTTCCCTGGACCATCTCCTAAATGAATCCACTCTGAAAAAGGCCTTGCAAATCATGATTAGTGACTGAATTTTGATGTGAATTGTCTAGCTATTAGTGACCAGAGATATCTGACAGATACTGAAGATGTCTTTAAGAGATACATATTAAGTACAGGAAAAATTCTGATTTACAATGGATTTCAAGACAATAAATCTTTCCGAAAATACAGCGACTTTTAGCAAAATCATCTAGCAAGAGACTCATTTTCCACAAATCCTTGTTTACTACAACATAACCAAAAAGCTGTTATTATGTATAGATCTCCTGCTTTCCCAATACTGATGTCAGTTTTGTCTGTCTTTTACCAGATTAGCCATTTATCTACTTGTACATTTAGTCGATAGTTTTAGTAGGAGCTGTAGCTGTGGTATTAACAGCGTTGGACAGGGTATCTGTAAAGTTGGATTCATGTTGGCCGACAAGCCGCACCCTGATCAAGCAGGTATTGATCACGTCTCCTTTATATCGATCCTGGGAATTAAATTACAAACGATTTCTAACTGTAAATTTGATCCCCAGTGTGAAAGCGTACTTGGCCTATCCTATATTCACTGGCAAAAGACAGGGCCTACACACTGAATCAGCCAATGTGTGCTCAAAATAACTCTGTAAATAGTCTGTAAATAGAATTTTAAAGGAAAAAATCTTGCTTATCTGTCTTAAATTACCTGAAGCTATTCAAATGATTGGTCTAATGAGTTTGGTGTATCGGAATCGTAGGCAGTGTAATGTAATAAATGTATTTTTGACATTATTGATTCTTACTTAATCTTCTACTAGATGTCATGAAGTTTATTTCTGTAAAATAAGAAATTATTTTGATAGGGTATGTTATTTTGGATGCATTGATATCACATTCTTGTGACATTGTGCACTTCATGCCTCTGGGGCTATATTTACCCAGCTATGAAAAGTAGGAAAGGTTGGGGGTATGTTTGGTGGTATTCATGCTATCGGTTGTACGTGCATGTGCCTATGGTACTCGTTTTGAACCCAGCTATTTCCCTCAATTTGTCATACAGACTTAACAAATTTAAGTTTGTTGCATGCCAGAAATAGGTAATAGCATGGACATAGATAACAATCTAATCTAATTCCGTGGTAATAGTGACTGGGACCAATATCTTCTATCCCACTGAACAATAAATTAAACTTGTTGCAGGGCTATAATATTCTTACATTTACATGCAGGTTACCGAAATTAATTTAAATGTAGGGGTGAAGATTTGTCCACAGTGACCTACATTTTCCATCCTACTGATCAAATTTTGTATATTTATATCTTGGCTGTCATTTCTTTGCAATTTCATGCTGGTTTAATTCAGCAAACTTTTTCATGCCCTGGGGTGAAGATGTGTGGTGTACAATAACTTTAGGAACATTATTTTCTGCACCATTGAACATCAAAGGACTTTTTAATTCCAATATTTTCGGTATAGATTATCACATACCATACCTCCTTAAGTTATTATCACTTATTTATTTCCACCCCTGTAGGTCGGGGATCGAGAAAAGAATACACCTGCTGTCACCCACTGCATACATCGTAAAAGGCTACTTATGTGGTAACTCCTGCAGAATTGGGGATTTCCTTTTGTGCCCTCTACTGGGGCACGCAAAAGCGATCAAAATATATCTGCTGTACTCATTGCATTATTTGGGATATTTATATTTCTCTCTAGTTCTAAATATTTTTATTTCCTAGCACCCTGCTTGGCAACATTCACTCTTGGTTTTAATGTTGAGCATTTGCCCAGGTGAGGAAGGCAATGGGTTCTGACATACCAAAGTCCTTAAAAATGATAGTTGTTATTCCCTGCTTCACGCTCGGCATTAAAGGGAATGCCAACAACTGGTTCACCCATTGTCAGTATAATGTGACCGGTGGAATGCTGTGCTGGGTGCCTTCGGCATGGTATTTTAATATTTTAATATAATATTTTACATACACAATTTTACAGACAAGACTATATATCGCTGTAGGTATAAGTACTAGTAGACACAGTAAGTGAAACAAACAATTGGCCCGTTACCTTGGATAACCCATACAAGTTAAAATAAAACTGATTTCCAATGGGGTCCATAAAAGAGCATGTCAGTTACGGTTAAGACAAATTTAATAATTAATATTGGCACATAAATATTTAAGATATCAAAGTTAATTAAAAAAATAATGGACAATCTAATAAAAAGTTACATTGGTTCTAGTAGAATAAAAAATATTTTTTGTGATTCCATAAAGTACTTTTTCACATGAGTTTTTAAAGTGCTATTCTTTGAACTTTGCTTTGTATTACTAGGAAGCATATTCCAGTCCTTCACACCATTATAATAAAAAGTTTAAGCTTCTAACCCTTTCATAGCAGAAATATAAAAATTTAATTGCTTAGATCTAGTAAAATGAGTTGAAGCTTGACGTGTAAAGCCATGGTTCAGATAGTCTGGGCACTTAATTTCCATGAAAAATATTAAAAACATGATTCAGTCTTAACTGTCTAACTCGGTTACAAATTAAAAAAACAAACTACTTGTTCAAATTCTAAAAATATCACGCTTTTTCTCTGATGGAGATTTAAAACGAATTTAATTACTTTATTTTGAGCTACTTATAACTTATCTTTGAGCTTCTTTGAAAGACCTTCATTCCATGAAGAACATGCATAATCAAAGTAACACTGTATTAACCCTTTCACCCCTATGTAACTTGAGTGAACTCTACCATACATTAATTTGGAAGAGTCCATTATGGTCTACAATGGTGAAAGGGTTAATACATAACAAAGTTTTCCTGGTTTGTGGAGAAAGACAACAACTGTTTCTGTACAATTTCAACCTTTGATTTACTATAGTAATGATAGTATTAGCGAAGGATTCACCAGGTAAAAACCTGTCTAGAGTTATACCCAGGTATTTTACACAGGATCTGGCTTCATTTTTATATCCTTTACACCAGACGATAAAGTCATTAATATTCAGGTTCTGTATTTTCCCTTTCGGTCCAAACAAAATGCTCTCAGTTTTACCCAAGTGAAGAGATAGTTTGTTGTCCACCCGTCAATTGTGGCAACTTTCCATAGCTTTGAATAACATTTGAATTCACATGAGAAAAAAGTATGGCTGTATCATCTGCATAAAGCAAAACTTTACATTGTTTGTCACTACTAACTTGTAGATCATTTAATTTACATAGACTAAGAAATGAAGTGGTCTGAGTAAGCTCCCTTGGGGGACCCATTGTCTGTCACTACTAACTTGCAGATCATTTACATAGACTAAGAAAAGAAGTGGTCCGAGTAAGCTCCCTTGGGGACCCATTGTCTGTCACTACTAACTTGCAGATCATTTACACAGACTAAGAAATGAAGTGGTCTGAGTAAGCTCCCTTGGGGGACCCATTGTCTGTCACAACTAACTTGCAGATCATTAACATAGACTAAGAAAAGAAGTGGTCTGAGTAAGCTCCCTTGGGGGACCTATTGTATGTCACTACTAACTTGCAGATCATTTACATAGACTAAGAAAAGAAGTGGTCTGAGTAAGCTCCCTTAGGGGACCCATTGTTTGTCAATACTAACTTGCAGATCATTTACATCGACTAAGAAAAGAAGGGGTCTGAGTAAGCTCCCTTGGGGGACCCCAAAAGTAATATTACATAGATCTGAGTTAAGGTGGCTCCACACATCGTCATCAGCGTCCATTTTCGTGACCTACTTCCGGAAAAAGTACAGCTCTGACTCAATTATCTTGATCGAAATGTGCATGTACACCGTGTCGTCATTTCCGTATTGGGCATTCAATATTGTAGTGCAAATTATAGTTACACCTGGGCCGTTTTCTTTTAAACGTCAAACCGATCGGACCATGCACTGTTGTTCGTTTATTAAATAAGGTCGGACCTAGTAATCTGATGCTGCTTTCAGGCGAGCCTTGAGAAAGCCTTACAAGGCCTGCATACACATTTGCAGGTCCGCCAGGATTTGTACCCGAAATTGTTACATTTATAAACGGTCAAACTGGTTGCTCCGCATAAACGACCAGGCCCCTGGTAAACAATAGTACACGTGCGTGCCGATGATATGTCAACACCCGATTTCGAGATTTTACCGGGAAATGTATAATCACACGTACTTCAGGAATAAAGCTTTCCAATTCATAGTCATAAACAGATAAACAGACTCACGGGAAGACAGTGACATGTGACCAGACAACCTCAAGAAGGTCATATAGGAAACGCATGTAATGCGGACGTACCGACCTCACATGTGCAAATCATGTGCTTACACAAGTTCATAAGCTTGGGGTCGTTACGATTTTCGCTGTTGAGGGAGTTTTGCTCTGTCAATTAAATCGTGTTTACAAATGTAGTCTACTTACTCTGTGAAAATAATGTTTTGTAAAATATCAAGATACCTATGAAATGCATGTGTGAGTGCACGTGAGAACGGCATACCATGCGATAGCCTCTGGTCACATATGTACCTGACATGTAATTATAAACATACCGTGAGTTAGCAGACTGTGGAATGATGTCCAAAGTGTAACATGACTGAGGTTAATTTGGTTCCATTAAAGAACAATAAATTGATAATTTTTGATTTATTTCCATCCTTTTTTGTTATATGTAAACAGAGACAACTGTCATTGTGTAAATGTCACCCCTCTGCAAAAAGTTCCATTTTTTTTCAAGGAAGATAACTCTCACCCGGATCGAAGTGATTGTAAAATGTAAATTAAATTAATCATAAAGCCATTGTGTATATATTGTTCAATTTCCCATTCTATATGTATAGATCTTCGTGTCCTGTTTGCTTTTAGCTTGTAGATAATCACTTTATCCGTAAAAATACAATAAAAAACACTTTGTGTAACATGTGTTACATATTTTGCGATAAATAAAATATTTGTAGGGTTCATTAGAAATGCTTCTTTTCATTTTATCATTGCTGTTATTGTTCCGAACAATGTCACACACAAAAAACCCGGAAAATATTAAAATTGACGAAAATTCATTTTTTTTGTATTTTTTCCAAAAAAGTCCCCAAACTATCGGAATGTTTAGATTTTCATAAAATCAACTCTACATAGTTGCATAACCATTATATGAAAGTTTCAACGAATTTTGCTGGTTAATTGGGAAAGTGTGGAGCCACCTTAAAACCATTGATATTCACAATCTGTTTTCTATTAGATAAATATGATTCAAACCATGATATGGATCTAATTTCCATTATATGGAGTAAAATACACAAAATCTCATGGTCCTCAGTATCAAAAGCTTTCTGATAGGACCATTCCTGTAAAAAGGCCTTTTGTGGTTTGCAATCTAGTGTGATCTAAAAGATGGACAAGACATATATCAGTGGAAAAAGAGATTCTGAAACCTGACTGAAATTCAAAAAGTAAATTATTTTTTAAAAGGTAGTTCTCAAGCTGCATGTAGACAGCTTACACCATAGGTATATTCAAATGTACCTCCTACTGGGCAAATATTGACAACCTCTTTGTACCAGGTCACAATGGTTCCAATGGATAATTATTGACTACATTTTATGTACCAGTTATATGGTTCAAATTGAGCACTTTCTATCCTAAAGTATGTTTTTAGAAAAGCAAGAGCAGTTTAGCAATTTGTCTGATATCATTTCTGTATATATGTATATAAAATAACTGGATTTAACATTTGAAAAAAAGCGTGCTCTACATTTCTTTAGAAAAAATAATCACTATTCAATTTATTGGACAATATTTAATAGTGCTGACGTCAATTGGACAAGAAACGTTGAGGAACAATACCTGAAATAAATGTTAACCTAAGTACAGCTAATACACATATAATTTACACATGTGTGATCCTAAGCTTGGTTTTTGATTGCTTTGTCCTTTAAATCTATGACTGTAACTAAGGTAGACAATGGAACTGTAACAGACAGGTGCCCTGGGCCAGACACAGGTAGGGCTATCAAACTGGTAACGTGTTCACCAACTTTTACTGATCTAGCTCTAATAGGATCTACATAATCTTCTACATCGTGATTGATGAACGATTAATTCTTATCAAGACTCATTTAATTCTTGTGAAATGGATTTTTCCTCATGAGAAGTTTTAACCCCTAGCTCCACAGGAGTTTGAACTGGCCAGTGAAGATCGTGAGTACATACAGAGCATGGACATGGGCATTACTATAGCCAAATACTGGATTTAGGGCTTAGCTGGAACCGATTAACCCACGGCTGTGTCGGCTGTATCGGTAATCTACTTAAGATTATTACATTTGGTGTAAGGAACTTTCGGGACATTGAATGTTACTGACACATATATTATCTGGGGCAGACATGGAGTTTACATTCCAATAAGTTATGTAAGTACATGGTTATTTAGTAAAATGTTAGGATATCCTTCTTTATGTATATTCCATATGTTATACATGCATGTAATTCTAACAGGTCCCAGCTGTGGTATATATAATAGGTGCTGCAAAAAAAGTTGGTATTACTATATGTAACTGTATAAGTTACATGTATATTCCATATGTTATAATTCTAACATGTCTCAGTGGTATACAATACAGGTGCTGTATGCTGCACCTTTGTGTATAAGTAGCTTATAGTTGGTAGGTATTACTATATGTAACTGTGTTCTGTATAAGTTACATGTATATTCCATATGTTATAATTCTAACAGGTCTCGGCGGTATACAATACAGGTGCTGTATGCTGCACCTTTGTGTATAAGTAGCTTATAGTTGGTAGGTATTACTTATATGTAACTGTGCTCTGTATAAGTTACATGTATATTCCATATGTTATAATTCTAACAGGTCTCAGTGGTATACAATACAGGTGCTGTATGCTGCACCTTTGTGTATAAGTAGCTTATAGTTGGTAGGTATTACTTTATGTAACTGTATGTGCCAGAGGTTACAGTATAGAGATAAAAGACCCTGAGTTCGCTTCTTTAAAACTGATCAACAAAACTGTTACATTTTTTTTCACACTCAAAATAATTTAGTACCCTTGGTTTTTTGTTTTGTCCATATACTGTTATAATATAGCTTGAATCATTACTCTGAATACGCTAGCTAGTAAGGTAAACGATCGACCATATACTATATATGTGATTAAGCCCGTGTATTTGCTTAAACTCTGTGATCTATTTGAACAGATATCAAACAATTTGTGAAGTTCTTTTGGTGTAGTTAAGATAATAAAGTGTATAAATATACAGTATTTCACACCAGTCTGAATAGATCCCCACCGACCATGTATAGCTCTGCTGGTGTCAGCATGAGGGGTTACACAGGTTTGGGTACTCAGTCCTTATACAGTACTCATGATTTAGTACTTTTATGAGATGTGTTCTTCACATATAGGATCTTACATGAGTTTCCATTTCATATGAGATTTATGAAATGAGTCTTAAGATTTTTTTTATTTAGCGAGCCACTGGCGAGCTAAAACGAAACATTTTTGACGAGTTTCATAAATTTCATATGAAATGAAACGAGTGTTAGATCCTTTTTATCACATAATCAAGATGTGTGGCATTTATTCATGTAAAACGACAGTTTTCATGCCACCTTGAAATGTAAAAAGCCGCCATTTTGACTCCAGTGCGTAAGTCTGTGATGTCATGTACTTGTCCTAGGCGTGACGTCACAATTGAAACAATTGGAACTTGCAACCAATCACAGGGCTGATAGGTCATATATTACATGGGTAATACGCAAAAGATATGACATGGGTATATTCACTGGATAACACAGTTTATTACCCCTTTGAGGAAAATCTAGGAATCTGATTGGTTAAAAACTACAGTGTACCAAACCGCATTCGTTAATCTCAAGGGGTATACGAAAATCTCAGGGGGTATACGGTCATGTCACGTGATTCTCAGCAGTAATACGGTGGAATCACGTGCTTTTACAAGGGGTCTACGGGTCACGTGTCTTTGTATCTTGCGGCCGGGCAATGGGAGACAACTCGCATTCGTCGTCTGCTTCCGGCGATGTTTACAAAATGACAAAACGTTTCGCTTCGCATATTGATGAGGAAATACTCGCCAAAAGGGCTAACTATGTGCCACAAAACACACAAAACACACCTAAAGGCCTCAGGAAATACGAAACCCTTTTGGGTCATACCATCCTGTATACCCTGCCAAAAATCCGTGTAACTAATAACATTATGTGATAAAAAGGCTTATGACATAACACTTAAACTTTGTATTATGTTTGCTTTTGTGTCCTGTGTGTTACAGATTTTATACTTTAAAAAATCTTCAGCATTTTTCATCTTTATAAAAAAGCACCATAATATCCTATTCTAAAGTACTGAAACATCTAGAATTCAGCATAAACACCCATAGAGTTGCTCTCAGATAAGAATCTGTTAAGTCGAGCCCATTTACATTTCTATTACACTGACATTCAACATGTGTGTACCAAAGACTGATTTTGAATCTTATAGATATTTTCTAGGCAGTTGTGGATTTATTCGCACGAGTGACGCTCACATGTTGACAGACATTTGTAGACTACATACAATTAAAGCTATTGTATACTTTTATTATATACTATCATATGCTGTTATTACTTAAGCTTTTAACTGCTTTCAGATGTAACTCATAAACAAAATGAATTACTACTGCATTATAGGAAGTTAAAACACGAACCACTTTTTATTTCTTTGTAATGCTTACATATTTACATGTTCACCTATCTCTGTCTTTAGAATAAATTGATAAAGACATCAAAAATATATAATTCCCATGTAGAATCACTGAAATGTTTGGCGGGAAGAACAGCCCGAAGCATGTGCCTGTTCATGTGACTGAATTTTTCACAATATCGTCTGTGGTTCTGTAAACCATCCTTTTATCAGTTTCTACTACCTGGTAACTTTATGTCATATTTTTTATTGTAACAATTATAAAGGAACATTGAAAACAATGATTTTTATTTTTGTTATGAAAATTGACGTGTTTCTGATGTCGCATCACGGAGGCATGTCTGTTAAATTTTAAAAAAGTGAGTAATGTGGTCTCTGGAAAATCTATCACTGTCAAGTTATTTGTTGATACCGAAGAACTGTTTCGACATGATATTGCTGGTCAAGTTTATTATACATGCTAGAAAGACTCTAGTCCTGTTACTTGCATGGACCTATGGTGACACTCATAGAGACATTCCATTTTAAACGAGACGGACGGGCTGGACATATAGGATCCTAAATGAGTTTCCATTTCATATGAGATTTATGAAACGAGTCTTAGGAATTTTTCAATTTAGCGAGCCTCTGAAATGAAAACGAGTGTAAGATCCTTTTTATCACATAATCAAGACTTAAGGCATTAATCGTGTAAAACAACAATTTTCATGCAACCTTGAAATGTAAAATGACGCCATTTTGACTCCAGTGTGTAAATCTGTGACGTCATGTACTTGTCCTAGGCGTGACGTCACAATTGAAACAATTGAAACTTACAACCAATTACAGGGCTGATATAGGTCATATTACATGGGTTAATACGCCAACAAATATGATATGGGTATATTCACTGGATAACACAGTACATTATGTGATAAAATGTTCTAGTGAGAGCTTGCTTAGGTTCTAATGGCATTGACCTCACAGTGGTATGGTCATAGAGAAGATTTATCAGGATGTTAAACATGTCATTTCGTTTCCGCCTAGAGAAATAAATAATGCTGTGGTTTTGTAGTAAAAAGACAACTTCTTGCCTCAAAATACTAAACAAGAGTCAAACGTGACTTCCTGATTTCCTTGTTGGTTTTTTGGTCACTTTCGTATCACTTCTCATTTCATAGTGTGATGACCCCAAACAAACTGTACTTGGTTTACAGAGTGACATTGGGGCACAAATATATACTGTTGTACATTTTTTGACAGACTTTAATACTGTTTTAAACTATTATTGTATACTTTTTCTACTGCTTACAATTGGGACGATGGACAGGCTGGTGGTGTTAATGGACATATAATTCAGAAAGGATCCCCCTGTTGGCTAGGCAGTGTGTTAGTACAGTGATTTGTTACCTAAATTTTTAATCTGCTTGTTCCTGTATGAATTGGGAGATTGGCATTATCTGTATTGAAATCAGGAATATATTCCTCAGTCTTTTGGTAATTTTGGGAAAATAAGGCACTTCTTATCTAGGGAAAACAGCCTGTATTCCACATTAAAACTGAGCAAATTAATTCACTTTAGTATTTAATACTAATTTTGCTGATTCTCCACATATGATTCAATGCCAGGGACTTTAAATCCTTCTAAACCAAAGGGACAAAAGATTCCATTGTACCAATGTCACATTTACTGCTTGAGTAACTTTGAATGATTTTCATTTGAAATTAAAATATTATATTATTGGCAGGTTATTTGATAATTGCGATACACTAAATACACAATAAGATATGGTGAATTATTCAGTCAGAGAATATAATTTGATGTCTTAGCACTAATTAATTGGAATGTACAGGTGAGGTCTGTACACACATGTCACTCTACCCAAGTGTGAATGGATGACTTATAATACATACATTCAAACAGTCCTAAACAGATCTCTACCGATTAGGCAACACAATAACTGTCCTGGTGAGAATATACAGCTTATGGTGTTGGGACACCTTAGCATAAATCACCCTCAGTCGAGGTATACCTTGTGAGTAGGTAATGGACACTAACTACCGTACATAAAGGAACTGATCACATCCATTCAAGTCATTGATTGATCAATATGTGTGTCCTTGTTACCACCACTGATTCCAAAGTTCAATTTACTGTGGCAGACTTTAATTCAGTAGTGTGTCAGTAGGTCACCAATATAGTACATGTATGTACCCAGTAGTGCATCAAGGTAGAGCTTACCACTGAACAAGTTATAGTTGCAAAGAAGGGTTCTACTGAAGAGTATTCTCCCTTGTTTATGGAAGGTAAAGCAAACTCAAGGAGATATTCTGAACTAGTCCTAAATGAGTTTTCATTTCATATGAGATTTTATGAAACGCGTCGTAGGAGTTTATATTTTTGTGAGCCTTGGCGATCAAAAATTAAAACATTGAGACGAGTTTCATAAAAGCTCATATGAAGTGAAAACTCATCTAAGACTAGTTCAGAATAAAAGCCAAAATGTAGAGGGTTTCATCAAAAGGAGACAGCCATTTTGTTGCGCCATTTGTGACGTCACGTCATTGTCCATATTATGACGTCACAATCGATTTCTGACTGGCACAGCCAATGAAAATCGCTCCAGGGTATATTACTGCTTGAGTAACTCTGAATGATTTTCATTTGAAATTAAAATATTATATTATTGGCAGGTTATTTGATAATGAAGTTGCGATACACTAAATACACAATAAGATATGGTGAATTATTCAGTCAGAGAATATAATTTGATGTCTTAGCACTAATTAATTGGAATGTACAGGTGAGGTCTGTACACACATGTCACTCTACCCAAGTGTGAATGGATGACTTATAATACTTACTGCATACTTCCCACCTCTCACAATGGAAAAGTGTAATAACCTTTACATACATTCAAACAGTCCTAAACAGATCTCTACAGATTAGGCAACACAATAACTGTCCTGGTGAGAATATACAGCTTATGGTGTTGGGACACCTTAGCATAAATCACCCTCAGTCGAGGTATACCTTGTGAGTAGGTAATGGACACTAACTACCGTACATAAAGGAACTGATCACATCCATTCAAGTCATTGATTGATCAATATGTGTGTCCTTGTTACCACCACTGATTCCAAAGTTCAATTTACTGTGGCAGACTTTAATTCAGTAGTGTGTCAGTAGGTCACCAATATAGTACATGTATGTACCCAGTAGTGCATTAAGGTAGAGCTTACCACTGAACAAGTTATAGTTGCAAAGAAGTGTTCTACTTAAGAGTATTCTCCCTTGTTTATGGAAGGTAAAGCAAACTCAAGGAGATATTCTGAACTAGTCCTAAATGAGTTTTCATTTCATATGAGATTTTATGAAACGCGTCGTAGGAGTTTATATTTTTGTGAGCCTTGGCGATCAAAAATTAAAACTTTGAGACGAGTTTCATAAAAGCTCATATGAAATGAAAACTCATCTAAGACTAGTTTAGAATAAAAGCCAAAAGCCAAAATGTAGAGGGTTTCATCAAAAGGAGACAGCCATTTTGTTGCGCCATTTGTGACGTCACGTCATTGTCCATAAATTGTCAGAAAATCAAAAAATCAGAAAATCTTCGATGTCCATCATTTTTATGGCTGTTTGAAGGGATTATGTACATTATGAAAATGACATTATTGGAATACCAAGCGTGTGTTGTGGTATTAATTGACATGTATGGTACTGTTCTGAGTGAGATCAATACAGATAACATATGAGATTCCTGTGACAGCTGACTTTCAGTGCATTTCTATGGTGATTTTTATAAGGTATATCAAAATTAATATACAGGTGATATAACAGCCTGTTTGGAATTCTGTACAAATATAATGTACGTTCATGTGGCTTCAGTCTATCATCTGATTAAGTTGTGTGAAAGTGGATGTATTTAGACTTTGTTGTTGATGCTTTCTGTGTAGTTGGTTGAGTCTTGCAATGGTACTTGTGCACCCACCATAAACGACTAGGTTTCCAATCCATCCATCAGGCAACCTAGCTGTCCGTGCATCACTTTTCTGGGGCAAATCTCATATACGCTGTCCTCAGCAATTACCAAATTTTGTATGTGTGAAAGTTTTGTGATTGCGGCGGAATGTTGCTTACTGTTGATGTGTGCACAGTCACGTTAACAAACTTTGGTTGGTTGGTTGACAGGTTTTTCGCCTACATGATTCCACCCATGGTTGGTTGGTTGGTTGACAGGTTTTTCGCCTACATGATTCCACCCATGCAGGTTTCATCTCACTGACGGAAGTCGGTGTTCTGTCTGCGTTCATTAACTCATTCACCCCTGAAGACACATTTGAACTCTTCCAATTTAAAGGTTTGAATAGTTCATTATAAAATTTCAGGGATGAATGAGTTAACAAACCTTGATTTATCTATTTTATAATGGTTCTGGATTTCCGTTTGTGATAGCAAGATGTAAAATTAATGTAAAAAATAAGTACCATACTGTAAAGCACTGTATTGAATACACAAGGCCCTAGAATTAAAGTATTTATACACATGTATGATGAGTAACACCAGCAAAAGATGTGTTCATTCTCAATCTGTATACCTACTATGTTGGAAGAACCTAAAGGGAGACAACTACTGTTGTGAACCTCCTTAATACAAATTAGAATTATGTAATATGAAGGACCTCATTAAGTGGCTGTTCAAAGTTTTCAGGTGAAATGTTTCTGCCTGTCACATTTAATTAAAAACCTTGTAACACCAAATTACAGCTACTTATTAAGGCTTTTAACATAAGATAATCGTACTCTCTGATTTCAAGATTACAAGGATTGCTTTAAAGTTATTAATTTTTTTGCTTAATTTTGATTAACGATTGTGTAAATTGGGAATGAGCAAAGCTCTAAAGAGTTATCATGAATATTAAATGCTAATACAGCACCATCCTACCGTCAAGGGCGAGCCAGGAGTTGGTGGCTATTTTCGGTAGTGTAACTCAGACAGTATTGATGTTAGCTGCTGTGAAAGTGACGCACACAGATGTGGATACCAGAATACCTCTAGGTAGGATAGCTACACATGCAGCTCTGTATCAGTGTACAACAAACTAGCCGAAATCTGACAGTATATATATATGTGTCAATAATACTACACAAGTTGTTCAACATAACATGTTTTGAGAGTATGGTGTTGATGTAGACACCTCGGTTGGACAGAGGATATAGTGTGTGTAACATACAGGCTGTTCTGTGCAAAGGTGGGTAGACAGAATAACCTGGTATTATAATGGTATTTGAAAACGTTGAATCCCATGAATATTCATGTCTGCTGAAGCAGCATATTTCACATACCCCTCTCTTGCTGTTGGTCCAAACAAATGAATGCTACATATTGATATCTACATGGCTGATTGACTGATTTGTTGTGGAACCAGTTTAATGCCACAGTCTGGTCTATTCACTTCAGGGGGAGGGCAACTTTACACACTCTGTGTAGTCCAATAGATCTACAAGTCCAAAACAAAATCTTGGCCAATCAAAACTGTTGGTTTTCATAGGTATATCTGCACCCTGTGTTCATTGCATCATTTTATTTTCAGTTAAAGGACTAACGGCGGAGCACAAACTTCAGAGCTGAAGTGAACCTTAGGGATAATCCATCATCGATATGGTGAATTACAAGGCTGACAATGGACAGTATTTACTGAACTACAAACAGAATACAGGTAAGTGGAACAATGTTAGAATGTCAAACAAAACAAGATAAAATTCATATACTTATATAAAAGGTTTATAGAATAGTATTTCACAGCTCACTAATGCTAATCAGAGGTTAGAAATACATACTTTGAGTGGATAGATTGTAATTGATATGTGTAATGGTGAGTTAATTAAGCAGTTAAATATACCATTTAATTAATACCTCAAACTTTGAACTTTATAGATTTAAAATGATTTTTTTTTTTAAATTATAGAAATAGAACTTTAAAAACATTCACTTAACATTCAATTTGATTGAAGTACAATTTATGTAATGACGCTTCTCTGGGGGTCCTATATAGATATCTTGCCAGCTATATTTGGCTACCTTTCAAAGTGATTAACTTGATTACAAAGTTTACAAGAGGTCCCATCATGTTACTGTGAATGGGGAAGGGGGGGTCAAAGTTGACGGAATAGTATGTAACCTGTTAATGTAAACTCTCATCAAATGGAAAATTTGGCAACCAGAATGTGTATCTGTTTATGTGTTTCCCATTTTACATGGACGTAACAGACCACCTTTTAGCCCTTGTAAAAGATTATGATCTTGTAGAAGAGATAAAGGAATCAAGTGACTAGAACTATTATATGTAAGTGGTTTTAAGGTATAAACTAATAACTATGTTGTCTTAGTATTTGGAGTTAAGGAATGTCTTGTTCTCTGTAGATATTTATCTAAAACATAAGGTACTTTATAATTTGTTTCTATAGTCAGGTATCCAGGGGATAATTTGTTTCATGGTTTGTCCTCTGTAGCTGGTATCCTGGGAATAAGGTGTTTCATGGTTTGTCCTCTGTAGCTGGTATCCAAGGAATTATGTGTTTCATGGTTTGTCCTCTGTAGCTGGTATCCAAGGAATTAGGTGCTTCATGGTTTGTCCTCTGTAGCTGGTATCCAAGGATTAGGTGTTTCATGGTTTGTCCTCTGTAGCTGTTATCCAAGGATTTAGGTGTTTCATGGTTTGTCTTCTGTAGCTGGTATCCAAGGAATTAGGTGTTTCATGGTTTGTCCTCTGTAGCTGGTATCCAAGGATTTAGGTGTTTCATGGTTTGTCCTCTGTAGCTGGTATCCAGGGAATTAGGTGTTTCATTGTTTGTCCTCTGTAGCTGGTATCCAAGGAATTAGGTGCTTCATGGTTTGTCCTCTATAGCTGGTGTCCAATGATTAAGGTGTTTCATGGTTTGTCCTCTGTAGCTGGTATCTAAGGATTAAGGTGTTTCATGATTTGTCCTGTGTAGCTGGTATCCAAGGAATAATGTGCTATGGTTTGTCCTCTGTAGCTGGTATCCAAGGATTTAGGTGTTTCATGGTTTGTCCTCTGTAGCTGGTATCCAAGGATTAAGATGTTTCATGGTTTGTCCTCTGTAGCTGGTATCTAAGGATTTAGGTGTTTCATGGTTTGTCCTCTGTAGCTGGTATCCAAGGATTAAGGTGTTTCATGGTTTGTCCTGTGTAGATGGTATCCAAGGATTAATGTGCTATGGTTTGTCCTCTGTAGCTGGTATCCAAAGATTTAGGTGTTTCATGGTTTGTCCTGTGTAGCTGGTATCTAAGGCTTAAGGTGTTTCATGGTTTGTCCTGTGTAGCTGGGATCTAAGGGTTAAGGTGTTTCATGGTTTGTCCTGTGTAGCTGGGATCTAAGGGTTAAGGTGTTTCATGGTTTGTCCTGGGTAGCTGGTATCCAAGGATTAGGTGTTTCATGGTTTGTCCCGTGTAGCTGGTATCCAAGGAATTAGGTGTTTCATGGTTTGTCCTCTGTAGCTGTTATCCAAGGATTAGGTGTTTCATGGTTTGTCCTGTGTAGCTGGTATCCAAGGATTTAGGTGTTTCATGGTTTGTCCTGTTTAGCTGGTATCCAAGGATTAAGGTGTTTCATGGCTTGTCCTGTGTAGCTGGTATCTAAGGCTTAAGGTGTTTCATGGTTTGTCCTGTGTAGCTGGTATCCAAGGATTAAGGTGTTTCATGGTTTGTCCTGTGTAGCTAGTATCCAAGGATTAGGTGTTTCATGGTTTGTCCTGTGTAGCTGGTATCCAAGGAATAAGGCGTTTCATGGTTTGTCCTGTGTAGCTAGTATCCAGGGATTAGGTGTTTCATGGTTTGTCCTGTGTAGCTGGGATCTAAGGGTTAAGGTGTTTCATGGTTTGTCCTCTGTAGCTGGTATCTAAGGGTTAAGGTGTTTCATTGTTTGTCTTGTGTAGCTGGTATCTAAGGATTAAGGTGTTTCATGGTTTGTCCTCTGTAGCTGGTATCCAAGGATTAAGGTGTTTCATGGCTTGTCCTGTGTAGCTGGTATCTAAGGCTTAAGGTGTTTCATGGTTTGTCCTGTGTAGCTGGTATCCAAGGAATTAGGTGTTTCATGGTTTGTCCTTTGTAGCTGGTATCCAAGGAATATGCCTGGGTAGAATACATTAAGGTTATTTGTAATTTACACTGTCTCTGTTGTGTCTATTTGTTTAAATCCTTTCTAGGTAACCATTGCATGAAAAGGGCATGTGATGCATTTTACAGAAACATAGTTGTTTGAAAGTTTCATGTTTCTAAATACAAAGAATAATGAAAAAAACACCAAAAAAACTGCCGGGGTCAAACTCAGGACCTTTACATTGCTAATTCTTCTCTTAGAAAGATTACCATTCAGGAATTACAAATGAGCAACACCAAATTAAAAGTCCAGTTTATTGACCTTAGAGTTTACGAAAATAAAAATGTTGACAGAAAGTTACTCAAAGCCAGCAAAAACTAATTCTGTTGCTTCAGCTTCAATATATAAGGGAGATTACTCCATGTAAAAAAATTCACTGATGCAGTGGTAAATCTTAACCTTCAGTGTTTTTGTTTTCATAGCAGGTAATATTAGTTCATATTTTTATCTTTTACAACTAAATGTTAGTTAACAACTGAAGTGTAGGGGGTATTAGACTTACAGGTCTAGTTTTATACTTTTTGTGCTTTTAAGAGACTTTGAATTTTTATGAAATCAGGTAAAGTTAATCACAATTAATGGAGTTGTACATGTCTATCGGATATACTGTTTGCAGAATAAAAACACATATGTCATGGAAGAGATGTTTCAGTTTTTAGGTTTCAGTTATAGTTTCATTTGAAAGCAAACCAGAAAAAATGTACTAAAATAGATTGTAAGGATAAAATCGGAGCTCAATCTCATCAGAAACGACACTAATTGGAATTCAAGAGATATCAAAACAAACAGGCAACCATCATGACCCTTACAGAACAAGACAAATCCAGGTACTCTGAAAGTTATGCATTTCCTTCACCACATGTGGCTCTGAAGATATCTTGTATTTAATCCTGGTAGATATTCAAGTCGCATAGGTGAAAATCAGGTCGTGATGACTGAAATTATCCTCAGTGTTGATTGAAGCTTCTCTAGTGGAAAACCCTGGCTACATGAAATATTCATTAATTCAGAAATTCCTGAAATGTGAAACAGGATTTTGATGAGTATTCAGTCAAGATGATCACTTTAACAGCAAGTTTTATTTCAGGGATGTTGGAAAATCAGCAGGCTCAGTTGAAAAAGTTATGAATCGACATTTACTGTGTAGCTTACAGAGTATGTAAATGTGTAAATGAAATAGGCAAGTGAAAGTCAAGATATGAAAATCTTCTTTTTCAGAAACAATTTATGAGAGAAAAAAACTCAAATTGTATGCAAAATGTTTTGTAATTTGTTGCATCTCTTACCGGAATATAGTTAAACGTTTCATTTAAATCTAATAAGTTCGAAAATAGGTTCCATACATAATGTTTTTAATTGTATGATGTTTTTTGGCAATGATGGACAAGAAGGTATAGTTTGGTATAGAGTAGATACATATCGGTGCATCTAATGGCTTTGTGAGTAGAAGATGTAAGTAGATTGATACTGTGGATTTCTGTCTGTGAGAGAGCTCCAGAGATCTCACGGTGATCATGACTGGCCGTCTGTAGACTATATCAGGGGTGACTGGCCCGTCTGTAGACTATATCAGGGTATGTCTACGTGCGTTTTTACATGCTACACTTTCCCCCTGAATTGAACAACCAAATTGACGTTGACTGGATGGTATCTTGGTCTGACAGACAGTGCGTAGTAACGTTTATTTAATCAAGCCATTCAGCAAAGCATTAGGAATTCCTGTAGGTAAGGGTAAAGTAAACATGTCATTTACCCAACATGTCACTGATGGATATTTTAATGCTCTCATCCACACTGGAACAGATTTGGCATTTTTCTGTGTAAATCTTATGAGGTTAGAAGGTTTTCTTGTTCGCTCACCTGGCCCGAAGGGCCAAGTGAGCTATGTTTTTACTTTAAACAACTTCTTCTCAGTAACCAAAAGACCTAGGGTGATGATATTTGGCCAGAAGTATGCTTGGATGAAGGGCTACCAAGTTTGTTCAAATAAATGACCTTCATTAATTTTCCAGGTCACAAGGGTCAAATATGTATAAAACCTTTAAACAACTTCTTCTGAGTATCCGAGAGGTCTAGGGTGATGATATTTGGCCAGTAACATGCTGGGATGAAGGGCTACCAAGTTTGTTCAAATAATGACCTTGACTTATATTCAAGGTCACAGGGGTCAAATATGCGTAAAACCTTTAAACAACTTCTTCTGAATAACCGAGAGGCCTAGGATGATGATATTTGGCCAGTAACATGCTGAGATGAAGGGCTACCAAGTTTGTTCAAATAAATGACCTTGACTTATATTCAAGGTCACAGGGGTCAAATATGTTAAAAACATTTAAAAATCTTCTTCTGAATAACCTAGTCCACTTTTAAGATTACAAGTGCGAGATAAATACCAGGTGAGCGATGCAGGCCCATTGGGCCTCTTGTTTTGTTTTTCTATTCCTCCTTTTACTGGCTTTTGTAAAGTGATTACATCAGAAAAATTGTTGCTTTAACCCTTTCACCACTGTAGACCATAATGGACTCATCCAGATCAATGCATGGTAGAGTCTGCTAAAGTATAGGGTTGAAAGGATTAACGTAGGGTTATCTTCAGACCTGTATTACCACCGTTGCGATCCCAAGCGGTTTACATTCCTTTGTTTCTTACTTTAAACTTTGCATTCGATGAAATATTACTGGCAGTATTCAATCTATCACTTAGTGGTTTGGTCCAATTCATCCGGATTACATTTATAAAACATTGTACTACAGTTAATATGAATTACATTGGTTGAATTTGTATAATAATTTTATTGGACAGAAGCTGTTGTGTTATAGTTGATGGTATAATGACTATGAAACAAAAATATAGCAATATACAACCTTAAAGCTGGACTCAATTTTATATAAGTGTTAATATGCAAAATAATATTCTAATAGTGATGTAACATTGTGGTTGTTTATTTAATTGATTCTGATGGACTATCAGTAGAGGAGTTAGAGATGGACTGTCAGTATAAGGTTTAGAGGTGGACTGTCAGTATAAGGTTTGAGGTGGACTATGAGTATAAGACTGTCAGTATAAGGTTTAGTGGTAGACTATCAGTATAAGGTTTAGAGGGGAACTAGCTGTCAGTATAAAGTTTAGAGGTGGACTGTCAGTATCAGGTTTAGAGGTGGACTATTAGTATAAGACTGTCAGTATAAGGTTTAGAGGTAGACTACCAGTATAAGGTTTAGAGGTGGACTGTCAGTGGTAGGTTTAGAGGTAGGCTACCAGTATAAGGTTTAGAGGTAGACTGTCAGTATAAGGTTTAGAGGTGGACTACCAGTATAAGGTTTAGAGGTGGACTGTCAGTGGTAGGTTTAGAGGTAGGCTACCAGTATAAGGTTTAGAGGTAGACTGTCAGTATAAGGTTTAGAGGTGGACTGTCGGTATAAGGTTTAGAGGTGGACTGTCAGTATAAGACTGCCAGGATAAGGGTTAGAGGTGGACTGTTAGTATAAGGTTTAGAGGTGGCCTATCAGTATAAGACTGTCAGTATAAGGTTTAGTGGTAGATTATCAGTATAAGGTTTAGAGGTGAACTAGCTGTCAGTATAAAGTTTAGAGGTGGACTGTCAGTATCAGGTTTAGAGGTGGACTATTAGTATAAGACTGTCAGTATAAGGTTTAGTGGTAGACTGTCAGTATAAGGTTTAGAGGTGGACTACCAGTATAAGGTTTAGAGGTGGACTGTCAGTAGTAGGTTTAGAGGTAGGCTACCAGTATAAGGTTTAGAGGTAGACTGTCAGTATAAGGTTTAGAGGTGGACTGTCGGTATACGGTTTAGAGGTGGACTGTCGGTATAAGGTTTAGAGGTGGACTGTCAGTATAAAGTTTAGAGATGGACTGTCAGTATAAGGTTAAGAGGTGGACTGTCAGTATAAGGGTTAGAGGTGGACTGTCAGTATAAAGTTTAGAGGTGGACTGTCAGTATAAGGTTAAGAGGTAGACTGTCAGTATAAGGTTTAGAGGACTGTTAGTATAAGGTTTAGAGGTGGATTGTCAGTATAAGGTTTAGAGGTTGACTGTCAGTATAAGGTTTAGAGGTGGACTGTTAGTATAAGGTTTAGAGGTGTACTATCAGTATAAGACTGTCAGTATAAGGTTTAGTGGTAGATTATCAGTATAAGGTTTAGAGGTGAACTAGCTGTCAGTATAAAGTTTAGAGGTGGACTGTCAGTATAAGGTTAAGAGGTGGACTGTCAGTATAAGGTTTAGAGGTGGACTATCAGTATAAGACTGTCGGTATAAGGTTTAGTGGTAGACTATCAGTATAAGGTTTAGAGGTGAACTAGCTGTCAGTATAAAGTTTAGAGGTGGACTGTCAGTATCAGGTTTAGATGTGGACTATTAGTATAAGACTGTCAGTATAAGGTTTAGAGGTAGACTACCAGTATAAGGTTTAGAGGTGGACTGTCAGTAGTAGGTTTAGAGGTAGGCTACCAGTATAAGGTTTAGAGGTGGACTGTCAGTATAAGGTTTAGAGGTGGACTGTCAGTATAAGGTTTAGAGGTGGACTGTCAGTATAAGGTTTAGAGGTGGACTGTCAGTATAAGGTTTAGAGGTGGACTACCAGTATACGGTTTAGAGGTGGACTGTCAGTATAAGGTTTAGAGATGGACTGTCAGTATAAGGTTTAGTGGTGGACTATCAGTATAAGACTGTCATATAAGGTTAAGAGGTGGACTATTACTATAAGATGTAGAGGTGGACTGTCAGTATTAGATGTAGAGGTAGACTGTCAGTATAAGATGTAGAGGTAGACTGTCAGTATAAGATGGAGAGGAAGACTGTCAGCATAAGGTTTAGAGGTGGACTGTCAGTATAAGGTTTAGAGGTGGACTGTCATTACAAGGTTTAGAGGTAGACTGTCAGTATAAGATGTAGAGGTAGACTGTCAGTATAAGGTTTAGAGGTGGACTGTCAGTATAAGGTTTAGAGGTGGACTGTCAGTATAAGGTTTAGAGGTGGACTGTCAGTATAAGGTTTAGAGATGGACTGTCAGTATATGAAATTTTCCAGACATATGTGTTGGAGGCCCTGTGGGAGTATTAACCCACATTACACCTGGAATATGAATGTCTTAACCAAGTCAATATTTGTTTTACTTTCCAATAGAGTCCAGTTCAGTGTAATGCATGTTGATTATTGCATCAATTAATGATTTATAGGTAGAGCTTCTTGACTTGGTACTAGGTCACCCATCCTGTGACAGCTATAGTTGTGTGGTGAGGGGTCAGTAAACACATATCACATGTAAAAGTTTCGACTATGTCATCATCACCTTGGCTATATAAACCAGTCCTAATCTAACCTCTCCTATCAGATACACAGCTTCAAGGTAGGTGCTTTATTACCATCACTATTAACCAGAAATCTGAAGAAACAAATCATAGCATTAACAAAACTAATCTGTGCTAGTTTTGTTAGTAAAATATTAATGGTTTTAAAAGCAGAAATACAGTTGCTGGATAAACTTCTTCTTTCAACATTTTTTTTCACGTTTTGTGTGACCTTCTGCGATTGTAATATTCCTGATTTATTTTCCAGACATTTTGATGAAATGTGATATTAGAAACTCAGTTGCTTATGAAAGAGTAAACAAAACACTGTTAAGAAAAGACTTTTGACCTTTAGCTGTGTACATCAGGTAGTAAGACCCAGTTAGACTGGGCAGTTTGATGTATTGCCTTCTGGCTCCCCTCACATATGCTGTTGTGATGGCAGCTTGTAAGCCAGGGTATTGGAATGTTATTTATAGGGAATGCAGACTAGTTTAGGTCCACTTTTATAAGGATTTCTTTTCTTGTTTATCTGACGAAATAATGGAAAACATTAAATGCAGAAATTGTCTTCCTGATGAAGCATTTTCTGATGGTCACATGTATGGACAGTATAACCTGTCTAAACCGGATGTTACTGGGACCAAACTATTTGTCCGGTTTACACAAGTGTCCGGTTTACACAAGGTCGGCATGACAGTTTTGGAAAATACAAAAATGTAATGTTTCGCATACGATCTGTATAAAAGTGTGTCGACGTAAACAACAGAGAAATGAATCAATTGCAACGTTCAATTATTTACAAAATATACAGGTTATAATACAAATGAAGGGCGACCCAACATTGGATAGCCCTTATTTGTTTAGAATGTGTTATCTTTAGATTGTGGTCGACCGAGAGAAATATCAGGACCGGAATGAACAGGTTGTTTTTACATGGATTACGATGCAAACTTTTGTGAAACAACGCCGGTTTTCGGAATGAACAGGGTCCGGTTTATACAGGGTTGAACTGCTATGATTATATAAGGAATATGCCGGGACCATTTAAAATCACAGACGGTTCAGACAGGGGCTGGTTTAGACAGGCTATACTATATTTATAATTACTGGTTTATTAATGATCTGCAATCCCCTATAAATTTCCCCCCTCCCACCACACACAGGGAAGAGATAGAGGGGGGGATGGGGGTATACTTGAATTAACGTATCCTTCTGTCCTTCCCTATATCTGTCTGTAAACTTGTACATTGGTTGGCTATTTATTTGCTCATTTTTCAGTAATTTTTTCCAAATGATGTGTGCAGTGCTGCTACCTCATGTAGCTGTGCCGCATTAAATTGATTTTGAATTTTAACACCTTTTCAGATAGTTATGCTCCTTCTTGTGGAAAATGTGTTGATTGTCTGGTTAATGTAGTTGTAATTCCTTATGCAATTTAGGATTTCAACACCTATGAAGGAAGTTAATATTTGTGGTGGAAGTACTACAGAGAGAGATGGCAGTGTGAATCCAAAGAGCACATTGCACCTGTTCATATCACTACATATGTGTGTTAAACGTATCACAGCTCTAACACATCGAAACATACGTTAAGGCTATACCTTAATGTTTAACATAGGTGCTGACTCAACAAAAAAAGTTAACCTTGTCCCAAGGTTACTGGTGAAGGTTTAAAGTTTGAGACAGACATTTTCCATCATTAATCACTGCAAAAGAAACAGAAAAATGTCAATGAGCCTGTGATACACAGAGAGTAAATGGCTATTTCATCTGACAGATGTGGTCACCTGACTATATATAGCTGAAGGTGTAGACATGCAGGTTGTCACATCCAGTGTGCACTATTTGTGACACATGCTGACAGCCCGGAGAGGGTAACAAGTACAGATTTCTGTATAGACATTTTACACAATCACAGTATGATTGTGTTAATTTATTAATATACATGCTTTACTCATCATGAAATTGAAATTAACCAATTCTGCTTGAATTTTAAAATTTTATATAGTTAAGAGGGTTTTTTCACATCCCCTTCAGTAATGAATTTTGCCTAGTTTTACAGTCGACTTAAGGCTGCTTACCCTTGCAAAAGACAAAAGAGATATAATCTTCCCAATTTTAATAGAAACATTTCTGCATTTTCCCCCAATACATGTAGCAACAGGCTGCTGTAAACTTAAGGAAGAAAAAACACTGGCTCAACAGTAGTTTGTAGCAATTTGGATTCCAAGCTTATGTTACCCCTAGCATCATGGATGGGTCCAGGTCTTAGAAGGACGCAACAGCTGAATTGTGCAGTCCCATGTGTGTCTTACATCATTTACACAACTACAATATATTTACTGGTATGTATTATATATTATGTGGAACTGGAGGGTCCCGGTTTGAATGCCTGCAGTCTGTCTGTGCATGTGACCAACACCTCTTATAAGACTGGGTAAATGCTTGGCAGGGAGGATACCCAAACCTTTGTTGTAAATAGTGATATCTTCAGGGGTGAACCCTTTAAAAAAACAGAAGGATGAAGGAATGTAGTGAAACAGGACTGTCGGATCAACCGATGACTAGCTGGCTCAGTTGGAAAAGCATTGGTCTAGAGTTTGGAGGGTCGGGGTTCAGTCTCCCTGTTCATATATTCTCTCCTTTTACACAATTACAATATTTGTGCAAGTGTATTGAAACGTGTAGGTGGCATAATATTCAAAAACAAGACTGAAAATGCACTCTATGTAAAAATGATCTAGGCGACGAATTTCATTATTTATTCAAATGTAAAAATGTAATAACTGTAGAGCTTAGAGAAAAATATATTCCTTTATATTATAGAAAAAATCGCTCTCAAATTAAAATGACTACTGGTCTGCTGTCATTTTGTAACACGACAGTATTGAATGGAATTTGTCTTTTGTTGGAAAAAATTAACAAACTGTTGTAATAAGCATATAATACAAGCTATTGATAATGTATCATGAGTACTGCTTTGTGTACTTGCCATCCAATTTTGTCATTACGTGTGTATTATTATACTCTGATACCTCATGTTGTACATTGTGATGTATCTGAGGAAAACCAATAAACTTGTAAACTTGTTTCGAAAATTAAACAGTATTCAAGTTTCTTCAGTATTTGCCCAGTAGATCCTACTTAATAGCGATTTGGTACCAATTAAATTTCTGTTATTACCCTAATTTTACGGATGAAGAAGAATTAATATCTCGACTCAAGTCTGATCTTGTCGTAAAAGACCACATAAGGAAACCATTTACTTACTGCTGCTGTTGGTATATATATTTTAAAATTCAGGTGAAAAATTACACGTATTTGAAATAATGAAATCATTTGAATGACTTCACATCACAATTTATTTACCTGATATAGATAGTCATTTGGCAAATTGCTCTCATCTTTGCTAATTACAGTATGCAATAAAATATCAAAATGACGCCACATAAATGGTTATACAAAAAGAACATGATTGTAAGTATAGCATACTTATACTAATAGGAAAGAACAAAATACAGTATTTTCAATGAAGGGGCATGAGCAAGTCTTATCTTAGTGGGAGAGACATGCGGTCTGTCACGTAACCCAGCCTTCCCCTCCTTCTTTGATGTGATAGCCTAAGGGTCCAAATAAGAAAGTAATTCAAACAAACTGTTTAAAATTAAAAGGAATTTAAGTTATACTTGACTCCCAACTGTGACACTTTTGATATGGAGAGGCATTTAGATATTGATCGTGCAGTGCTCTATAGAAGAAGAATAAAAATGAATTCTTTAACATTGCGTCATTCCTGTGCTCATAACAATGATATAATTCAGTAGCGGTATATGAGTGAATCAGAGTAGTGAGCATCGCTGTCCTTTATGCTGGCTGTTGATCAATGAGTGGAGACGGAGGTCCGGAGCTATGTCCTCTGTACGTCCTTTATCTTTTCTCCAGTGTGCTGTGCTATTGATTTTTAGGGATTTGCCATTGTAACATTGGTAGGCAGTCTACGTGCAGTTTCTCTGGCAGTCAATGACGTCCTTTTCGTCAATTTGATGTTTGTCATGCCATGTTTGTGAAGACTAGGACATTATACTGACACGATGCTGATTCTCACCTCACCTGGTCTGTCCTCGTGTACGTATGACATCTCACCAGACTCTCACTGACTGTTTAATGGCTTCACTTGTGTCAGTTTTTCCTCTTCATACCATGTAATGAGGAGGAACCATTATGCTAAAATATTTCACCTCAGGTTGGGTTTTTGGATCTCAAGAATATCAGAAACGTGTAGTGATAGATTTGTTCTCTTTGTTGTCACACAAGACTTGCATTGGTCTTATTTTATGTGGTATTCCCATTAGAATTTGATTATGCAACATGTAATATAGGCTTTTTGAATGGTATTTTTTCTGTTTGGTACTGATGTAATTACAGATTACTGATGTAATTACAGATTGGTACACAGATTTAACGGCACACGCGCCATATGGTGTATGTATACAGGTGTCGTTTTGATCGTAGTTTGATTGGTCATGGGTGTTGTTATAGATAATCAATAATATCACTGCTGGTGGTAAAGGATTTCTTATGTAATGTGTAGATTCAAATAAATCAGTACTTGGAACTCGTCAATTCCTTTGTTGTACCTCAGTCATTCCGTTTCATAGCTATTAATATATATTCTCATGATAGATTTACTGATTTAACTGCAAAGAAAGGCTATTGATTGATTCCGTGTGTTTTTGTTAACTCGTACACATTAGATTTTCCCATTGCCTTAATTATATTGTATACATTGTATTACAATATAGAAATTCTTTTGTTTCGCTTCTTCATTTTCAACAAGATACTTACACATTAGTATTCTGCTCTTGTTTGGTAAATTCTTACTTACTTTATTTCAACTTCCATATAGATCACATTATGAGATTTGAGATTACCCGATTATATCTTGCCATAATTTATAGATATACATTGTATTTCAGTACAACTTCACAAGCTATGTTTCTTTTATTATGGCTTGTTTTGTATATAAATGAATACTGGTTTTTGAACACCTACATTAGGTTTTTTTTAAATGTTCCTATAGCTGCCTGATATGCCAACATATCTATGTGTCAATTTTTGTCTCATTTTGGCCAATGGTTCTCCTGTTGTTTTTGTACTGGATGTAAGGTATAAAATTACCTCGTTCATGCAGGGCTTTAGTTTACCAGAAGGCACAACAGGGTGAGGGTGTATTGGGGTAAGTTGTAAATATGTCTTGTCACTCGCTAAATCATCACCAACTATGCATGTGTTCACTGGTGGTTCCATCCGAGGATATTTCTGGAGAAAAAATATGTGTGCAAATGTCAAAAGCAGAGGTAAAGGAAAAGCTGGATGTGGTATATGCCTGTGAGCAATTTCTCTTGGCCTTACGAGACATTGTGAAATTTTTTCAGATTTCAAATTCTCTAAGACTGGTATATGGCAAGGTCATTTCAAAGACGCGCACCAGAATGTGTACATGAGCACATCAGTAATAGATTCACTAACCAGTATATATAGACTTCAAACAGCCTGTGAAATACCAGAAGAATTACCCATTGAAAAGTTGTTTTTCGATAGCTGTTTTAACAATAAAGGTCACAGTGGGGACATTCAGATAAGGATCAGGCAAATTTATTCTCCAGTGGAAAAGCTAGTTTTTGGCAGTTTGTGACAAGTTTCATTTTCAATTTAAATAGGAACCAAATCTACCTACCTCATGTGTTACCATGCGTTTTCATTCTGTGTTATTGTCTGCCAAATCTACCTACTTCATGTGTTACCATGGATTCTGTGTTCATTGTCTCCCAAATCTACCTACCTCATGTGTTACTATGGATTCTGTGTTATTGTCTAACAAATCTACCTACCTCATGTGTTACTATGGATTCTGTGTTATTGTCTACCAAACCTACCTACTTCATGTGGTACCATGGATTCTGTGTTGATTGTCTACCAAATCTCCCTACCTCATGTGTTACTATGGATTCTGGGTTATTGTCTACCAAATCTACCTACCTAATGTGTTACCATGGATTCTGTGTTGATTGTCTACCGAATCTACCTACCTCATGTGTTACCATGGCTTCTGTGTTGATTGTCTACCAAATCTACCTAACTCATGTGTTTACTATGGATTCTGTGTTGATTGTCTACCGAATCTACCTACCTCATGTGTTACCATTGGTTCTGTGTTGATTGTCTACCAAATCTTCCTACCTCATGTGTTACCATGCGTTTTCATTCTGTGTTGATTGCCTACCAAATCTACCTACCTCATGTGATACCATGGATTCTGTGTTGATTGTCTACCAAATCTACCTACCTCATGTGTTACTATGGATTCTGTGTTATTGTCTACCAAATCTACCTACCTCATGTGTTACCATGGATTCTGTGGTCAACACCAATATTCCTATCGAACCAAACCTATTATATACCTACTAGATAATTGTAGAAGATAACAAAAACACTGTTTGAGTAAGACTTTCATTGATTGTTATTTATTTTTCTTAGCAGAACTGATAAACATTTACAAAGAAACCACGCTGTGGGTCCATTAGGAGATACTATCAGACAAGATAACCCGTTTGTAGTAATATATGTGTAAATATTTTAGCTGCTTCCTCTGGATTATGGTTTTCGTAATTTGCATTAAGAACCTAGTAAAGGCTGTAGCTCCAGATACCAGTATTATAGAACCTGACTGGTGGTAGGTAATGTAAAAAACATGGGTGTGCAATGTACATGATAATGGTGACTGGTATATGGCAAGGTCATTTCAAAGACGCGCACCAGAATGTGTACATGAGCACATCAGCAGTAGGTTCACTAACCGGTATAGACTTCAAACAGCCTGTGAAATACCAGAAGAATTACCCATTGAAAAGTTGTTTTAGGATTACTTAGAAGCTTAAGGTTGCCTAGTTAATAGGATTTCAATAGCTGTTTTAACAATAAAGGTCACAGTGGGGACATTTTTTTTCAGGTAAGGATCAGGCACATTTATTCTCCAGTGGAAAAGTTATTTTTTGGCAGTTTGTGACAAGTTTTTATGGTTCAGTGGTATATTGCATTGCTTCCTCCGTAGATGTGATTACTATTGCACCTTAGGCATATATTATTGTTGATTGATGGTAAGGTAATACGTTTGTAACTACGAGTTCACAACATTTGATAAATAATCAGAAGAAAACTCACAACAAAACTATTGTATGTGTGTCACCAATATGACCATGTTAAGAAATACGAAGAAGGGGAGAAACAACAATTGTACTTTAAAATGTACATCTATAGAGGTGTGGGTCTATACAGCCAATATCACTGCTCACCAGGAACTATTTTCTATATGTTGCAGTGAATGGTAACAGTTTTCCATGTTTAGATGGTGAAGAGTCTCCAACAGGAACCATGATCAACGGACACATCAATGGAGATCTTGACAAACTGAAATATCGCAGTAATGGAAACAACAATTCAGGGGAGATCACTCCTGTTAAACAGCATGTGAACCTGAAGAAACGAGTTGGTCTCACATCTGGCATTGCCTTGATAGTTGGGACCATGATAGGTATGTAATTAGATGCATTAGTCAAAATGGGGTCACAGCTGGGTTCCTTGGTTAAATGTTTGACACTCTGCAAAATAAGCCAAAGAGAAATTCTTTTTGGCCAATATGAAGTCTGTAGGAAAAAGTTAAAATGTTTCCAGGGTTATATTACTTATATATTTTACACCTTAAAGGAATGATTAAATATGTATATTCATCAAAGATTTGATACCACCTGTAATACTGGTAGATGTTTGATAGCTGGAGACTAGTCAGAGGACTGTCTGGGAAAACCTGTCAAGGGAGACCACTCTGTCTGTTAAGGAGACGCTCTGCTTTAGACCCCCAAAGAAAGTTCTATTGTTTTAAAAAGGCTGGAATTTTTTGGTGAATACTATATCTACAAATTCAGTGTGTGTGACTTTGTAGGGTCTGGGATTTTCATCTCACCCAAAGGAGTGCTGATGGGGACAGGTTCAGTGGGGCTGAGCATCATTGTGTGGGTTGGATGTGGTGTGCTGTCCCTAATGGGTATGTATCAGTCTGTTAACCTCTAGCATAAAAATATGTCACTCTTAAATTATTGATCTATACACTAGCTTCGGTTAAAAACATTGTTAACTTGAGACATGATTTCGGTAAAAGTGCTCATACTGTTGTTTTTCGTTGAGAGGTGAGTATTTGTTGTGTTGATATATGTATATGATGTAATATTTGACAGGTGAGTATGATTACATGATCCATAGTACTACGTAATTGTTCATCACTTTATGGCTTCACTCACAACACTCATAACACATGGTTATCTCTGTGGTTCAGGGGATCTAGGCTATACTGCCGACTGGAACATTTAGCTTATAATTGTTATCGAACTGTTTGCGGCATACCTCGACCACATGTCTTCAGAATGCCTGTGCATTATAGCCAACTTTGTGTGTACTGGTTGCCTGTCGGGTAGCCTACTTTGTGTGTACAGTTGCCTGTCTGAGTAGTCTACTTTGTGAGTGCTATAATATATTATACAATTTTGTACATGATAGTTTTTGAGAGAAAGAAATATCGGAAAATGTATAATCTTAATTGATTCAAGGTCAAATGCATATATTTGAAATTCTTGAATCTAAAAACGTTTGAATTCATTGATAGATGTTCTGTTGTATATATAGAGTTGTTTGTAATAAGATAGCGATACACATTGTTTGCTTCCTTTGTCTAACACACTGTATTTCTGGTAGATCGTGTTAGAAAGTAGGCGTTTTCTAATTTGCCAATAAAAGTACTGGAGCCAGGCATAACAAGTACAAACAAGACAAATAAATGATATAATTGCCTTCTAGCCTTTTTGTCTTATTTTTAAGTTGCATTGCCTCCCTTGATTTAACATCTAAGGAAGCTGTTAATTGTTATCACGGTCTTCATGCAGGAAGATTCCCTGCTGGTTCCAAATTAATTATGTAATGAAAGGATTTAATTTGATATGGGCATAAGTGCAGATAACTTGGTGGACTTATAACTCAAGAGTATCACTTGGTACAATGTACATGATGATTTTTTTTAAGAATTGGCATCAAATTATGACAAATATGTTTGTTTGTATTGCCTTCATGCTACAGTATATCAATCAGGTTTTGGCGATTGGCACATTGAGACTCCTGTTCTAAACTATTTACATTGATACAAGGCCTGCTGTACTATAATCCACTATTAACAGTACCTAACTACACAGTATAGCTAACAGGTATTAACCCTTTCACCCCTATGTAACTTTAGCAGACTCTACCATGCATTTATATGGATGAGTCCATTATGGTCTACAGTGGTGAAAGGGTTAAAGGAATTATATACAATTTATTGTACCCTAATATAATTGCATCCTTCTATCTTTCTTGCTACAAAAAATGCCTAGATCAAGATGAAATTCTCCGACGAATAACCTTGCTATAGCAGACACAGTACCTGGCTTATTGTATATGTGCTTCTGAGCTTAGGTGTATGGCTTTGCAGCTCTATAGTCTGATTAGCATTTAACCTATATATATATAACAGTTATAGACACGGATCTAATTCTGAGAGGAGCCCGACACTAACTCACAACACTACTGCATGATTATTGATATATCTCACATAGAATATTCTGCGATGTAACGTCACTCTGGCGGGTCTCCGTTATGAGACTCCTCATGTCACTGCTCACGGTGTATTCAGCAAATTGTAATCTGTCTGGTGATAAAACTGTTTTTGTAACAATAAAGAAATCGTTTATCTGAAAGCCTTATCATTTTACAGATTGAAATGGCTGTCAAAATGTCAGGATTATTCCTTCTACATTTTCATCAGAATTTTATGAAAACTCCACAGATATAATTGCCATATTCTTACCCCTACACCTACACCTATGTTTTGATCCACCTATTTATATGGCCATTTTATAAAATTCTATGAGGAAGGGAAATCAATTTTGTATTATAAATGGTGGGTGTGAGCCCCCTGGGGCAGAGGGATGGGGCCCAATAGGGAGAATAGAAAAATAGCTTTAAAATCCTTCTGCTTCTGTAGGAATGACAGGATTATGTCCATATTTGGTCTAAAGCATCCTTGGGCGAAGGGGAACTAATTTTGTATCAACGGTGGGTCTGACCCCCCTGGGGACAGATGCCCGGGCGGGGCCCAATAATGGAAACATAGCAAATTCTTCAAAATTATCCTTTTTCTGTAGGAATGACAGGATTTTGTCCAGTAGCATATATACATATAACCCCTGACTAACCATGTAATACATGTACAGCAACATCTCACTATTTCAACTTCAATTTTGCTAACATTTCCAGGTGAGCGATGCAGGCCCTCTGGGCCTGTTGTTATCAATACTTATTGAACTTAATACGCATGATCAATAACCTTTTGGAAGTTGTGTAAATACAATTTTCTATTAATTGATGAAATGCTATAAGTAAAAAATCCTATTAAAAAATTGGCGATCGTTCAATGCACTGTTGCAAACTGAAGTCTTGTAGAATAATGGATTATTGTACAGTGTAGTGCTAATTGTTCTGCTGGTGTTAGTCAAGTGGTAAAGTTTGATCTACCCATAACAATAGTGACAGAAAACATAAGATCACATCACAAATTTACTAAATATGCTGTGCTTATGATTTCCCATACTGACATGATGTACAAATCTATATAACTTGATAGTGGTAGATTAATATTACTAATTGTTTTTATTTTATTTGACTAAATGTGTTAGGTTTTTTTTATTAATTGTGTAACATTATATAGAGTTATATATCTTCAGAGTTACAGTGGTAGATCCAGATCCAGATTTTTTAAAAATATCTTGAGTGTGCTGGGTTGGGGTTTTCCAATGAGAAAAATGAGAAAAAAATAGATTTTAACTCTTTCACCACTGTAGACCATAATGGACTCTTCCAGATTAATGCATGGTAGAGTTCACTCAAGTTACATAGGGGTGAAAGGGTTAAACGAAAATAAAGGTCCGGGAGGTATCCTGACCTTTATTCTGTGCTGGATCTGTCACTGAATTGTGTTTCTGTGTCCATTGTTACATGTGTACTATTTTATACAGTGTTTGATTGATGTGTATGTTGATAAACCTGTCACATAGGTTTATACCTAAACTTCTATGACATAACTTATGTCTCTATAGATAACATGCACTTGATAGCCATCAGAACATGTTTAGATATGTCGTTTTTTTCAGGTTTAGTCAACAAACGCTGCAGGGTACAGCTGTTGTACCAAATTGCATGACGTGAATGCGTGCTCTCAGAACTATTATACAGTATACATGCATGTTTCATTCAAAATCCCATTTCCATTTCTCACCCCTGGCACTTGAGTTTGAAATATATATACAAACTGTTTGTTCCATTTATTGTTTCATTGTTTGATAATGTGTCATATATGAATAGATATGTGTTTCCTAAATGGGAACATTATATAGTTTTGCTTGTTTTGTTTATTTCCAATCATGTCACCAGTCCAAGTGTCCATTTCAGTAAATATGTAACTTGGATGACCTGTGGGTATTTACTGGGAGTCACCATCTCCGGGAATTTACAGTAAACCTCTGCATGTCCCACCTACGAGTTGGATCATACAGAGATGGGTCTGGGGATTCATTTTACATTTTCAACTCAGGCTGAAATACTGCCAAAGGGATTTCATTGATACTTCATGGGAATGTTACTGACAATCCCTGACCAAGTGTTGTTATTTTTTGGGTCAATCAGAAATCCAATATGGCCACCATGGCAGCCATTTTGAAAAACTATTACAAACTTAAAGTCAAGTTCTACTGGGCCTATTTAAGTGAAACTTAGTAGGAATGATCGACTCATGGTCCTGACAAAGTGTTGTTATTTTTTGGGTCGATCAGAAATCCAATAGGGCCGCCAGGGCCGGCCATTTTGAAAAACTATTTAAAACTTAAAGTCAAGTTCTACTGGGCCGATTTAACTGAAACTTGGTAGAAATGATCAACTCATGGTCATGACAAAATGCTGTTAGTTTTTTGGGTCGATCAGAAATCCAATATGGCCACCACGACCACCATTTTGAAAAACTATTTCAAACTTAAAGTAAAGTTTTACTGGGCCAATCTAAATGAAACTGGGTAGGAATGATCAACTTATGGTCCTGACAAAGTGCTGTTATTTTTTGTGTCGATCAGAAATCCAATATGGCCACCATTTTGAAAAACAATTTCAAACTTAAAGTCACGTTCTACTGGGCCCATTTAACTGAAACTTGGTAGGAATTATCAACTAATGGTCCTGGCAAAAAAAAAAAATCAGGTCCATCAAAAATCCAATACAGCCGCCACTGTTGCCATTTTGGAAAAAACTATTTAAAACTTAAAATCAAGTTCTAATGGGCCATATTAACTGAAACTCGGTCTAGGAATGATCAACTCATTGTCCTGACAGACTTAACTTAAAGTTATACTTAACTTTTTTTTACTCAAATTTTGTTAGGGATGATTGACATCAATATCTTCACTTCATATTTCAGCAACAAAAATTAATGCTGTAGGACTCAGGTGACCGTTAAGGCCCATGGGCCTCTTGAGGTTATCTGAGGTTTGTACTGTAGTATTATATACCAGATCCTGTTTAACATGCTGTATTTGAAACCTCTGATCTCAACTGATCATCCCCCTCCCCTCACTAAACAAAAAACAAATGTAAGGATTCTGGGTCTGCAAATCTTTTTAATTAATTGAAATTACAGCTCAGCCCTACTGACGATGATTATAACGTCGTATTAAGAAAAGTGGATAGCCAACCAGTGGTACCTCCGGGAAGACATCACCTTTGATTTAGATGCCTAGTGTATTTTTGTTGATGATTTACTCCAGTCCCATGTTTGGTTGTACATCCAGTACAGTGTTATGTATCCAGTGAGTTAGAGAGAGCCGTGCCAAGGGTAAACAGGAGATAGACGAGAGTGAGGGTCAGTGTGTGCTAGCATTGTAATTAGATGGGGAAGCTATTTTCCCCCTTTTAAAGTTGTATTGTATGTATTTTTCTTGCATACAGGTTACCGCTTGCCTCTGAGTTTGGAGTAAGGATGACCCATCATTGAGCGGGTGCAGTAAGTAGGCAGCAGACTCAGAGCTGGAGTCACCAGCAGCCGGTCGGAAAACTTGGGGTCGATCATGTCATCTGAAATACCATGAAGCAAGCTTAGTTGTAGAACTGATTCAGGGAAGGGCCTAGAGCTATATGTAGAATGTACACAGCTTGACAGTCAAAAACCTGTGTTTAACATACCTCCTGAATGACATACAAACTTCCCTGACGACCATAAGTCACAGAGTCACAGTTGATTCTGCTTTGCATGCTTTTTTTCTCTATCTGAGCTGCAATCCTTAGCCCAGCCTACAACTCTGTCCAAACTACCCACTACAGGGTACCCAGACACCTGAATCAGTTAGTCTGGTGTAAGGTCATCTATCATCCTCCATCACAATTAAATCATTTCCCTTTATTTCAGGGAAGGGGCTGTTCCAAAAATATCTGAGTGGAGAGACAAACTTGGCAATGTCAAATAAATGTTAATATTGTTGATTGCTAAGTTGTAATAACAGAAAATCAAAATCAAAATTGAGCCCCTCTCATGCCCTGGTCCTGTCTGCTCTATGTTAGGGTCAAAGTTCAACCTTGCTGCTCTGATTCGTCCAGAATGATGGTAGCATGACCAGTAAGGATGCATGCTATCAAGGGAGATAACTGGAACCAGAGATCATGAATTATGTTCTCTGGTTCCAGACATGATCATAAGGAAATGTGGGCTGCAAATTGTTCATTGTACCTCACCAGATCATTTAAGTTATAAATTGTAATCTTGATTTTTAGAGAGAGAAAAAATTCCACCTGGTAATGAGAATTTTGTTGTCTAAATACAAATGTCTAAATAACTTCAACTGTAGGTTTCCTAACTTATTTTGAATTCTATATTTACATCAAAACTTCATCATATATAAATATTTATGCAAAAGGACAGATTCTTTCCAAATATTGCAAAGACTGTCTTGCAAAAATTATTCTTTGTAAAAAGGTATAACAAATTAATTGGGGCAAATATAATTTGATGTTAAATTTTATAAAAACTCTCAGTTCTTAGCTCAAAGTCACTGTGACACAACATTTTAAAAGAAATTGTAATCCAATGTTTTTTTACTTTTTTGACCACATCAGTTTTAAAGCTGTTTCTAGTCTTTATGTAGGTTTCATTGCTTTCATTAGATTCTACCCTAGGTACTGTAATTAGTAGGTCTCATTGTTTTCATTAGATTCTACCCTAGGTACTGTAATTAGTTTGTGTACAATTTGCAGTTCACATTTGACAACTCGTCTCTCACAGATAAGTGTTTTGAAGCATCATTTTGAGATGTGGCCGTGAGGCACTTTTACCACTAACAGTCCTTGATTTAACTTGGGGTACAGACATCGATTCTGGAGCCTGCCACAGAAACTCGGCTCATTGCTGGCTTATATTTGTGGCGGTCAGTCTGTGGCGGACTCCAGCACTTTGTCCTGTGGTTCGTGAGGCAGATCAAGGTGTGCTGGTGGTATATATATACCCATCATTTACATCTAGAACAACATTGTCCCCACACAATTTTCCTGAAGAAAAAATGTTTTCAATTGAACTGGTCATACTATCATTGGTCTGGATGAATAGGTTTATCAGAAGTGGATACTTTTAATAAAATCTTGTTTGATTTGATTTGCTTCTGCTAATTTTCATTTTTAAACTTTAAACTTTTTAGTTTTACATAGGAAATGTTTCACGTTTTTATTAGGAAAAGTAAATGTTATTTTAGTAAATTTTTATCTAGTCATTCGATATTTCAACACTAAATATTGTAGTAAATTTATATGTCAGTTCAAGTAAGTGACACTTAATGATCAATTACTGGTTACAATTAGATAATTGACGCTTATTAATTCAGTAAAAATTGTGCAAGTTTTCTTTGAATTTTTTTTTCTTCAATTTTTGTATATTATTATCTTGTGCCTCCAGTATGTTTCTTTAGATAATCTTAGCAATGTATCCACTTCTGATATAAACTGAAGCAACAGTCAGTTGAAAGCTGAGTAAACAAGGGATGCAGGCTGCCATCTTGCCCTCCAGAGATGTATTGGAGAGACATGTGGCAAACCTGTCTAGCACATGTCTGGTGCCAGTTAGCCCTCCATAATTTGTAGGAGAGACAAATCTGGCATACTGAGAGACTCACCGCCCCAAAATAAAACCAACCCTCACTTTTGACTTTGTATTTTGCAACATTTGGCATATAAAAACCATGGATGTCATTTCGCCCTCCTTTTTCTGTTGGAGAGACGATACTGACATCTCAAACTGCAAAATTTCTTTTTTTAATTATTTATTTATTATAAAATATATTTCACACATGCCAGTTGGCCCTCCTTTGAAAGAAGTTTCTGGAATAGTTACCACGGAGAAACGCCAGAAAGCGGGACGTATGGCAGAAGTACGACGTACCAGTTGTTGTGTGGTTATTTATATATATAAGTTTTATTACAGCCAATCAAGGGCTATTCCGATAACTAACCCCGTCACGGAGAGACATACATGGCACGCTAACTTTAGGCTAGACTACCTTGTTTCGGTCAAACTTTTATTAAAACAGATGTCATAATGCCCTCCTATACGTTGAGAGACATAATGTGACGTCTATGAAAATAAATTATTTGGACATATTTTGGCGTTAATAAAATGGGTGTCATAATGCCCTCCTATACGTTGAGAGACATAAGGTGACATCTTTATGATTCTAAATTTGTAACAATATTCAATATTTTTCGGCAAAACAAAAGCCGATGTCATAATGCCCTCCTATACGTTGAGAGACATAAGGTGACATCTAAGCCAAATTCCTATGAAATGCTAGGCACAACAGGAAGTACATTATTCAAAATACTGTAGAAAATGGAAATACTAGGGTTGTTGGCCATTCAGCTCCTCCAGATGAAGACAAAGTCCCAATTATGGAGAGACATGTATGGCTTCGCGGTAGATAGTGCCATATTGCCCTCCAGATTGTGGATTAATTGTGGAACTGCCCTTCCTTGTAAAATAAGGTCACCCTCATACATGGCAGTAAGTCTGTCACACAGTCTTTTAGACACCATACTTTCAGAGTGCACACATTACCACACAGAAATCATTTCGGCACCACCAACTTCTAGTACTCTATTTCTTCACTTGAGTATATAAGTGATGCCACTCAATATCACATTTTACTTTCAAACACGTAACAATTATACCCCAATACCAATAAAGGTTGGAAACTTCTCTTGTAACCAAATTTCATTTTAATACTAACTTGGGTGCAGGAAATCTATATATTTACCTCAATGATCAATTAATTGCTATCCATTTACAAGTCTTTAAAATTTCATCCTTTATGAAATAATTAATAAAGATGAAATGTTATAGTGAATAAAACCTCATGGTAGGTATGTTTATCTAAACTTGCGATTATTCTGTAATTGTCATTAGTTTTTAATTTGGAAATTATTGTCGCTGCCTTAGGCTCTCTGTCAGTGGTTCTAGGTGTTTCTTAAGTGTAACTGTGCATTCTCGGATCACAGCAATATATTATACTAATCATTCTGTACAAAAATGCGAAACTATCATACTTAACTATATTCCTGATAACCTCTGCACTCTTATTCTGTCATCTACCAAAGTAACGATACAAGATAACATTTCACTATGCATTTATCATTCTCAAAGAGTTAATATGAAGAATCTAAAACCAGCACCACAAATAATCATGAAACGATAAAAGTTCAAAATTAAAAAAAAAATCAAAAAAAAAATCTGATATCGTCCAGTCATACACAAGTGCCTCAACAAACCCTACAATGGATGTCTTTTCAGGTGCGTTATCCTATGCTGAGTTAGGAACAATGATCACACGGTCGGGAGCTGAGTATGCCTACCTTAAGGAAGCGTTTGAGCCAATGCACAAAACACTTGGTTCAATTCCTGCCTTCATGTACGCGTGGACTTCGGTACTTATCTTGAAGCCAGCCCTGTTTGGCGTGGTGGCGATGAGCTTTGCCCTGTACAGTACAGAACCATTCTACCCATGTGGCCCACCTGAAATTGTCATCAAACTGGTGTCTGTTGCCTGTCTGTGTGAGTCAATCAAAATGCAGAATTCTTTTACCGCATAATGTGCATGCTAGAGACATCGTCCAATAGCTTAGAGTATGCTGAAGGATGTTTATCAATTATGGACTTTGGTTGAGGTATAAATGTACTTATATGGACCTGAGAAAGCCATATTGACCAAGATGAAGTGGAGGTCTTTATTACTTTTCAGATCCATGTAACCACATATTCACTGAAATAAAAGTCCTTATTTAATTGTTACGTGAGACATGGATTCATAATACTTTTTATCATTTGAAAAGGTGGAATATAAGAAAATCACCAAGAGAAAAGCAAACTGTCGGACAGAGAACATTGTGACATTACAATTGAAGAGATCTCATCAAGATAATATTGACGTACCGTTTAAAAGAACAACAATAAGTCAATGTCACGAATCACAGATATACACATGATCATGATCCAAACCGATAAGGATGTAGCAAAATCGTTTTTCATCTAATACTGACCAATAGCCAAGATGTTGTTGAATGATGTTGACCAATAGCCAAACATGTTGTTGAGGGATATTGACCAATAGCCAAGATGTTGTTGAGGGGTATTGACCAATAGCCAAGATGTTGGTGAGGGATATTGACCAATAGCCAAGATGTTGTTGAATGATATTGACCAATAGCCAAGATGTTGTTGAGGGGTATTGACCAATAGCCAAGATGTTGGTGAGGGATATTGACCAATAGCCAAGATGTTGTTGAATGATATTGACCAATAGCCAAGATGTTGTTGAGGGGTATTGACCAATAGCCAAGATGTTGGTGAGGGATATTGACCAATAGCCAAGATGTTGTTGAATGATATTGACCAATAGCCAAGATGTTGTTGAGGGGTATTGACCAATAGCCAAGATGTTGGTGAGGGATATTGACCAATAGCCAAGATGTTGTTGAGGGGTATTGACCAATAGCCAAGATGTTGTTGAGGGATATTGACCAATAGCCAAAAGGAACTACAAATTCAGTTTGACTTAAAATGATAAATAGTACAATATTTGATTTTATTCCGACCCCATGTGATAAGTGTCTGTGATTCCATTGTATAACTAATTCTGAGTTAGTTGTTATTATTGTTATTTCAATGTTTGTATAGATAGCTAACCTACCTGTTCTTGTTCCAGTTGTGGTCTCCTTCATCAACTGCTACAGTGTAAGTTTGGCCACCAAAGTACAGAACGTTTTCACAGTAACAAAGCTGGTGGCTGTCGCTGTCATCACTGTCGGAGGATTCGTCATGATTAGCAGAGGTAGGTCCTTACCTTATACTTCCTACAGATACCATTGCCTACAGGACGGCAGGGTAGACTACAGCAAAAGTAACCAGCTATGGCAACAAATTGAAACCTTGAAACAGTGATGATGTTATTTATAATACAAAGATATGTACATGATTGTTGATGCTTAGGGTGGTCGGGTCACCTGCCCAACCACGTGGGTTTTCTCCAGGTACTCCGGTTTCCTCCCACATTGAAACCCCCCGCATGCTTTCATCTGGGCCAACAAGATTGATTAATATAAGTTGTAAAAACTTGTTTCATAATTGTTGTGAAATAAATAAAGTTTATATTGATGATGCTTAGCTCATGGTATTCCAGTCATCTAACCGGTAGAAGATTGTTGACATAAAAAACACATGTGATATTCATTATGGTTTCGGTTTTCCAGGAGAAACTGAGGTCCTCGAGACTGGGTTTGAGGGTACCGAAAATTCAATGTCAATGATTGCCTTGGCTTTCTATGACGGACTTTGGGCATATGATGGCTGGTAAGTCAAATCAAATCACAGTATAGTAGTAAAAAAATAGATTTTAGTTGATGATTTAGTAAACATGCATGTAAAATTTGTGGTGAACTAAAAACTCTGTCAATCTCAGATTTACAGTAGATTTGTTATCAATGTTGGAATTGATTGCTGTACAGTCCGACTCTCCTTCTAGAAACATTTCTATTTTTACTGTATATTTCACCTGATCATCTAGCTAACCTCTCCACAATATCTAAATCCTGACAGCTTACCTAGTGATTGTTAAGTAGCCAGTACAGTTTTTCTCTGACAAATGGAAAGTGATATTAGCGAAATCTACTGTACTGACCGAGGAACCCAGACATGGCTGAGTGAATTATAGTTTATCCAGCTTGATAACTTATCTGTTATTGATGACATCTAATGTACTCATTGTGTCTCCTACCTGATTCTTCAGGAACAATCTTAATTACGTGACAGAAGAAATCCAGGATCCACATAAGTAAGTAATATATAACGAAATAGTTTTATCAGCCATTAGTGTTTGGAGTATATGTTTATTTTCTGGAGAGAGAAACAAGGTTTATAATTACTTTTGTAAGAATTTCCCTGTGTAAGGTTCACAGTATATCAATTGATGGATTTATTTAGCATATAAAAGTCATTGTTATCAGATGTGCTTACTGTTATAATCTCTTTAACTTTTATACAATTTTCCTAGCTTTGATTGATTCTGGCTGTTTAGACATGTAAACTATATCTTATATGAGTGGTTTGGTAAGAGATGATGTTTATTGTGTATCAGAAACCTGCCCAGAGCGATCATGATCGCCATTCCTCTGGTGACCGTCTGCTACTTCTTCACCAATATATCCTACCTGACTGTCATGACAACGAAAGAACTTCTGGCTTCTGCTGCTGTTGCCACGGTAATAATTCTTACCTGATTATAAGACATGACAACTGTATTTTTACTTTTGACTAGATGTAATAATCTAATAATTTAACGTATAAGTCTGTTAAATGATTATTACATTCAGTTTGGTACAAAAACGTAGGTTATCGGGATTACTTGTCTCTCAACTTTATGTACTGTGAATATCTCTTGATCTGAACAGACTTTTCAGCACATTATGTTTGTTCTGTTGTGTGTAAGTTAATATCAATGCAACTTCTAAAAAACTGCGCATAGGAATTTGAATTTCTATTAACATATGTATGTATCAATCAATACTGCAGCACCCTCTTGTGAGTATTGCATGCATGATTGCGATATTTAACCCTAAAAAGAGTATTGACCTGATCATGAATATTTTTTTCAAGTTTAAGTCTAAGTGCCAATATATAGATTTTGAGGTCTCTTTAATGTTATCCTCAATAACGACACACAAGACAGATCATCTTGATGATATAACTCAATTTAAATGTTGTTTTATGTTAAAGACTTGGGGAGAGCGGGTACTTGGAGGCTTTGCAATGCTCATACCTATCTCTGTGGCGTTCTCTACGTTTGGAGCTGCTAACGGCTCCTGTTTCACCGGAGGGAGGTAAGCTTGACAACGACATGTGTAATAACAGTAACAAGTAGAGAGCTTCTCAATAGAATAGCTAATATGTGGAACGTATGTACATGGTTGGTCTCACATTCTGAATTCAGAATTCAGTGCTTTTGTTTTTGTTTTTTTGTTTTTTAACATTTACAGTGCCTTTTCTAGTACAGATATAGATGGTGTACTATCATGTTTGCTATTTGTGTTATAGTGAGAGTTTTGATTGTACTTCAGGGTGATGTTTGTGGCGGCCAGGGAGGGCCATCTACCCGAGGTGCTGTCCTACGTTCATGTCAAACAGTACACTCCACTTCCATCTCTTTTGTTCTCGGTAAGATTGTGTGTCCTGTAACCCAGACCTTCACGCCTCTTTTCTCAGTAAGATTATGTTCCCTGAATCTGAGCCCTACATTTAAATCTTGGTAAGATCATGTGTCCTGTAACCAAGACCTATTCAGTTCTACTTTTGGTAAAAAAAAGTGCCCTCTTATTTTAAAGGTAAAAGTAAAACTAGGGCAAATTTCATCTGCCACCTTGATAACCATACTGTTGCCTGTTGTCCATTTTTAGCTCACCTGGCCCGAAGGGCCAAGTGAGCTTATCCCATGGTGCAGCGTCCGGCGTCCGGCGTCCGGCGTCCGTCAACTTTTTCCTTTAAAATGATACTTGTCCTGAATGGCTCAGAGGATTTTAACCAAATTTGGTCAGGAGCATCATTGGCCAAAGGGTTCTCAGTTTTGTATAAACGGAGGGTATAACCCCCCTGGGGACAGAGGGGCGGGGCCAAATAGGGGGAAAATAGGTAAATCTTTAAAAATCTTCTTCTTCTCAACCAATAGAAGGATTTTGACCAAATTTGTCCTAGAGCATCTTTGGACAAAGGAGACTCAAGTTTGTATAAACGGAGGGTGTGGCCTCTTTGGGGGCAGAGGGGCGGGGCCAAATAGGGGAAGTAGAGGATTTTTTCTCTCCTACTATACAAGTGAAGGGATTTAAACCAAATGCAGTCTGAAGCTTGGTCAGGAGCATCATTGGCCAAAGGGTTCTCAGTTTTGTATAAACGGACGGTATAGCCCCCCCTCGGGGCAGAGGGGCGGGGCTAAATAAGGGGAAAAAAGGTAAATCTTTAAAAATGTTCTTCTTCTCAACCAATTGAAGGATTTTGACCAAATTTGTCCTAGAGCATCTTTGGACAAAGAAGACTCAAGTTTGTATAAACGGAGGGTGTGGCCCCTCTGGGGGCGGAGGGGCGGGGCCCAATAGGGGAAATAGAGGATTTTTTTTCTCCTGCTATACAAGTGAAGGGATTTTAACCAAATGCAGTCTGAAGCATGATTAGGGACAAAAGAATCAATTTTGTATAAACTGAGGTGTGTGGGCCTCCTTCTAAGGGCAGATGGGTGGGGCCCATTAGGGGAAATAGAGGAAAACATCAAATATCCTTCTCCTTTTGTACCGATGAAGGGATTTTGACCAAATTTGGTCTGGAGCATCATTGGCCAAAGGGTTCTCAGTTTTGTATGAACGGAGGGTATGGTCCCCCTGGGGGCAGAGGGACGGGGCCAAATAGGGGAAAATAGGTAAATCTTTAAAAATCTTCTCCTCAACCAATTGAAGGATTTTGACCAAATTTGTCCTAGAGCATCTTTGGACAAAGGAGACTCAAGTTTGTATAAACGGAGGGTGTGGGCCTTCTGGCGGCATAGGAGCGGGGCCCAATAGGGGAAATAGAGGATTTTTTTTCTCCTACTATACAAGTGAAGGGATTTAAACCAAATGCAGTCTGAAGCATGCTTAGGGAGAAAAGAATCAATTTTGTTTAAACTGAGGTGTGTGGATTCCCCTTCTTTGGGGCAGATTAGTGGGGCCCATTAGGGGAAATAGAGGAAAACATTAAAGATCCTTCTCCTTCTGTACCGTTGAAGGGATTTTAACCTAACCAAACTTGTTTTAGAGAATCTTTGGGCAAAGGGAATTGAATATTTATAAATGGAAGATGCAACTTTGTTACTTGTACTCCTTTGATAAACCTGAATGGTACTCAGCAGGTTTTAAATTGAAAAATAAAATACCAGGTGAGCTATTAAGGCCCCTGGGCCTCTTGTTCCTTACTCCTTACCAATTTCTCCATTGCTGAATTTCTGAACTTCCTGGTACAGTATAGAATTGTTGCTTTACTGACACTGCTGTTTATTGATTTCAGACAGCACTGGCGGCTATCCTGGTGACGTTAGGGGATATTTTTACCTTGATTGATTACTTCAGTTTTGCTGCATGGTTTTTCTATGGAGCCACGATGGCAGCGCTGCTTGTCCTCAGATACACGTCGCCAGACCGTGAACGCCCATACAAAGTAAGTAGCCAGGGATAGGATGCTTACGGCACTGTAACCTAATGGTACATAGTCACCTCTCACTGTTACTCCAACAGTGTTTGAGGTTTACACGGCGAGATACTTTTGACAGTCGGCAAAATCATATCCGATAGAGAAAAGGCAGACCAGCGGCCTCTTATGTTGTAGTACTCTCACTGTGTACTTCAGCTATAATGTTTGGTGTCTAGATATCTAGATTTCTATGTCCAGAGTTCTGTTGCCATCCTCCTTACTACGGTGATTAGATTTCCATAGTGACATATTGCCATGGTTCAAAGAAAGGTGGTAACAACAGCCAGGTATAACATAACCTTAACCCTTTCACCACTGTGGACCACAATGGACTCATCCATATCAATGTATGGCAGAGTCTACTAAAGTTACATAGGGGTGAAAGGGTTAATAGTTCACATGATAAGGATGCTAAAGCGAGGTTACTAAAAGTTTTAGTTATTGTCCATAGAACATAGTGAGGAAACAATCTCCGAGTTAGTAACTGTTTTCATGCCGTAGTAACATTTCCGTTGTAACTTTGTGTTCTCCAGGTGCCAATAATTGTTCCAGTGATAGTCTTGTTATTCTCCATCTACCTTGTCGTCGCCCCGATCGTACAGAACCCACGGATCGAGTTCCTCTACGCCTTCCTCTTCATGATCAGCGGCCTGTTCTTCTACGTCCCGTTTGTTGTGTACAAAACTTCGTTTAAATTTACAGGTAGGGGTCTTTAATTTGTGCATTTTGATTATATAACCGGTAATTATATATTTAGTTCAAACGTCAATGTACAGAACTGCGTAGGCATATAACAAGTACTTTGATTACAAACACTGTCATATCGTATACCGGTACACTTTTTGTTACTACCGGGTAGTATTACTTACTTCATTCTTATAAGAAAAATTTCCCCCAAACATAGGATAGATTGCAGTTTTCTTCAGTTTTGAATAATGTAATGACTATATACAGATCATTGTCCTGGCCCTTTAAGTTAAAGGATAAATGCTTTGATGGCTTTAATTGATGTACTGAACAATGGTTTTTACAAATTATGATTATTAATATTGTCTTTTCTCTGATTGCAGAAAAAGTGACTCGATTTTTACAGCTTGTGCTGTTGGTAGCACCAAGCAGGTACGAACAACTTGTCGCCGACTGAAAACCTGGATTGGATATTAGAATTTTATGACAAATTACATTTTGTATAAGACTAATAGGTGTATATAATTTATCTAATTACAAAAACTCTTTATGCATTTCTGAAGTGGAAACCATAATTATATATCTAATTGTTCTGTGATAGGGAAACCATGGGCAGCTGCTATCAGGAATCATAGTTTGAATAATATTCTGGATCCTGTCTCTGTTAGAAAGTCCACAGCACACTCCTCCTCTCACTCACCCTGGTACATTGTACTGGTAATGTTGTCTAGGCTGGCTACCAATACAGAACACTGGATCAGATGGTATCTAAGTAGCTATACATCTAGAGATCACTAGCACAGGATCAGATGGTATCTAAGTAGCTCTACATCTAGAGGTCACTAGTACAGGATCAGATGGTATCTCAGTAGCTATACATCTAGAGGTCACTAGAACAGGATCAGATGGTATCTAAGTAGCTCTACATCTAGAGGTCACTAGTACAGGATCAGATGGTATCGAAGTAGCTATACATCTAGAGATCACTAGCACAGGATCAGATGGTATCTAAGTAGCTCTACATCTAGAGGTCACTAGTACAGGATCAGATGGTATCTAAGTCGCTATACATCTAGAGGTCACTAGTACAGAATCAGATGGTATCTAAGTAGCTATACATCGAGAGGTCACTAGTACTGGATCAGATGTTATCTAAGTAGCTACACATCTAGAGATCACTAGTACTGGATCAGACGGTACCTAAGTAGCTATACATCTAGAGATCACGAGTACTTGATCAGATGGTATCTAAGTAGCTATACAACTAGAGATCACTTATACAGGATCAGATGGTATCTAAGTAGCTACACATCTAGAGGTCGCTAGTACAGGATCAGATGGTATCTAAGTCGCTATACATCTAGAGGTCACTAGTACAGAATCAGATGGTATCTAAGTAGCTATACATCTAGTGGTCACTAGTACTGGATCAGATGGTATCTAAGAAGCTATACATCTAGAGGTCACTAGTACCGGATCAGATGGTATCTAAGTAGCTATACAACTAGAGATCACTTATACAGGATCAGATGGGATCTAAGTAGCTATACATCTAGAGATCACTTATACAGGATCAGATGGGATCTAAGTAGCTATACATCTAGAGATCACTAGTAATGGACCAGATGGTATCTAAGAAGCTATACATCTAGAGGTCACTAGTACCGGATCAGATGGTATCTAAGTAGCTATACATCGAGAGGTCACTAGTACTGGATCAGATGTTATCTAAGTAGCTACACATCTAGAGATCGCTAGTACTGGATCAGATGGTATCTAAGAAGCTATACATCTAGAGGTCACTAGTACTGGATCAGAGGGTATCTAAGTAGCTATACATCTAGAGGTCACCAGTACAGGACAAGGGATCAGATGGTATCTAAGTAGCTATACAACTAGAGATCACTTATACAGGATCAGATGGTATCTAAGTAGCTACACATCTAGAGGTCGCTAGTACAGGATCAGATGGTATCTAAGTGGCTATACATCTAGAGGTCACTAGTACAGGATCAGATGGTATCTAAGTAGCTATACATCTAGAGATCACTTATACAGGATCAGATGGTATCTAAGTAGCTATACATCTAGAGGTCACTAGTACTGGATCAGATGGTACCTAAGTAGCTATACATCTAGAGGTCACCAGTACAGGACAAGTACCAAGTCGCGCAGTATAATTCTGTTCACCAAAGTGCACTGATTAAATACTGTAATATTTGTATACAAGGGTAAATCCAGCGACACAAGATGAAAACCATCACATATTTCTGTTGAACTGAAATGTTGTTATTTTATATAGTTTGTTATGAAGACAACGTTATTTCTAGTCATGTTTCCAATTCAGTATTTATTTAAGTTCTTTCTGTTTACCTTGATTTGCTCAATCTTTAACAACTTTACTAAGTGCATTAAACAAACATACGTACAGATACATGTCAATAGATAACGGTTTTAACAACAGTCAAACATTGTTTGTAAATTTGAACATTCATTCTAGATTTTTGTCCCCATCTTAATTCAGATTGCAAAATGGTTTAATGCTATTTCGGGGGGAAAATAATTCTGTAAATGAAGTTTTTAAATCCAGAAAAATAAGTTCAATTAAATAATATGTTTAACAAGGTTCCCTACTTTAGAAGTTTAAATTGATACTTTTTCCTAATTAAAACCTAGCAAATCGGCAGTTGACTTTTAAACAGGTGTTTAAAGCAACTATAACCATATTATAATTAACAAAAGAATGTTGGAATATGAATTAAGAAAAAAATAAATGGCTTTCCTACCTACCCACCTTATCCAATTTTTAACTTGTAAACCTAAACAAACATTTAATTTTGTTTGGCCTAATGTTCAACTCTACATATCACATATCAAACTTCAAGACGAAGAAAGTCTGTGAATATTTAATTTTATTGGTCAGACAGGGTAAGTGAGAGAGAGCTCCTTGAATATCATTCCGTTTTGTGGACAGTTTCTTCAGTGGTGTCAGGGTCCAGACCTCCACCCATCTGCATGGAGAACGAAATGTCATGAAATATATCTACTGATATGCAGATTGGAATTCTATTGAACACTTATGTGGTGCTAATGATGGTGTCATTTATGTGTATACTGTTTGAAGTCACTGTAAACAAAAACGCTCGTTGTAGATGTAAATATTAGCTGAGGTTAGCATACAGATGTATATATGTAAATACGGCTGTTGTATATAAGAGTAATGTGTTGTTCACTAGCCAATACTTCGTCGGGGTTCTATACACCTGTCTCAGTGATTACAGGTACAAATTTCTACATAGTACTAGTTAAGGGAAAAAATATTCAAAAATATTGATTACAGCTTACAAAGCTGAAATGCCCAGGAAGGTAATTTCTGTGCTACTGGCTACCGTTTTCATAACTTATACTAAAACTAAAATCTAAAAAAAACCAAAAAAGACTTGAAAGTATTAACAATTAAATTGTCAACTGGATCAATAAACAAACTTAAAAAGCGTTTACAAATATTGTGTACTCTTTCTAATAATGATGTTGATTTATGAGGCACTGGTGACGGGAGTATATCAAATAATGAAAATAGAAATGTTTGTTAGATCACCCTGTCAAATTATGTGTCAAATCATACAGCAACAAATGGTTACAAATGTAGCTTCCGATTATTATACACCGTATGTTACAAGGATTAATGAGGGTGTATACTATTAATGTGAATTGTTTGTGTAAGTGCTAGCTGAAGTTTATGATCTAATCGTGTATGTAGTATTATATTACAAAACTAGGCCTACCATGATTTTTGATTCCATAAATCTTCATCTTGAATGAAAGTTATAATTTTGAGATTTTAAGGAGATTGATGAATGTTAGTTTGATATATATTATTATTTTGCTGTGTCTGATATAATTTTAGCCTTAAGTCTATATCTATAAACTCTAGCCAATCACATAAGGCTGGCTTGTAGGTATGATTTAGCCTTAAGTCTATATCTAAATCCAGCCAATCACATAAGGATGGCTTGAAGGTATGATTTAGCCTGTAGTCTATGTCTAATTCTAGCCAATCACATAAGGCCATTAAGCTATCATGTTGTAAATAGTCATTTGATAAATTATTTGATGCATTCATCTGATATTTCGTTTGTATTTTTCTACATTAGTGCTAAATCCTAAGAGCATGGCCGAAGGAGATATATTAGTATACCGGGGTACAACACTGAGGGTTGTACACCTTGTCCCGACACAGAGTAGATCAGGGAACGGCCTGGGATATAGAAACGCTTTGCTCTATTTGGGTGGGGGTGTCACTGATACTCTATAGTGCCAAACTGTATCAGTGTTCTACTCTAATGTTCAGAGTAGCACAGGTGCTTCAATCATTTTTATCTAACAGTAAACATGACATATGATGGGAATGGTGAATATCAAATACATACGTATATTTCAAAATGTTTGTCGGTTAAGATAATAAGATGTTGCAAAAATGTAGTAGCTATGCAAGGAAAGTTTGAACCCTTTTGTTGTAAATTTAAAATTAGCTAAATAAATATACCACCAGTTACCACGCTATAGACAGATCAGTTGTGTACTCTAGCAGTGTTAAAAGAACCTGTTCACAAAATCAGATTATTGCATATTACTGAAATACACTGAAGAAAGTGAACTTGTTCTCAGATAGGTTCAGGAAAAATGAAGTATCATGACTACAGAGGGTTTTTGTTTTATATTATCTCCAAGTCATCTTCAAAAGTTGAAGGATTAATTATACATGATTTATTTGCCTGTTTTTTTTATCATTGTTGAGATGTTATATGTTTACAAAATGTTTTTTGTTCAAATGTATTTTTTCATCTTCAGGAAATTGATCAATTTCATCATTCCATTTGTATACTTACCGGTACCGGTATGTGTTATTGTTACTAATCAATGCTTGTCAATGAAATCTTATAATTCAATCTATTCGAAACAATGTTAACTGTGAAAGGTGTTCTAAATCAGGGTCAAGACAATTATGTCAATTACCGTAGTTACATCATATTATGTTTTTGAAAACATCTCCTTTTATACCTTTTTTAGTTTTAATGACAGAGAATCATTTTTGATTACAAGTACAAAACAAATCATTGATTTTAAATTGAAACATTTGTGAGAAGTACTGATGGATTTTGAGAATTACATACCATTTGTCATATTGAGGAACTCTTAAAGTTGACATTCATTGGGTAGATTGTACATGGTTCTGAACATCTGGTGCTATATTTATTTCTATGAAGCATACAATTTTCACAGTGACAAAGATTTGTGTTATCATATACAAATGGAGTCATTTATCTGTGTTCATGAATATCTGTGGTTTGTTAAACTGTGATCATTGAAACAATGTTAAACCATGAAAAGTGTGCTTATATTTGAAAATGTGATGATAAAAATGTGTATGTGCTATATGTTTAAGACATAATCTTGTAATTTTATGAGCAAACTAAACAATGTGAACGCTTTACTACTACTTATCACCTTTCTGTCTCATTCTCATATTATCCTTGTTTGTTAGGTCATTAAGGAGGAGCTAAATATAGATGTTTTAACACCTGGTGTGCATGATCATTAGTGAGCTAATGGAGGGAGTTGTAACATCTAGTGTGTTAGATCATTAGTGAGCTAACATAAGGAGTTGTAACATCTAGTGTGTTAGATCATTAGTGAGCTAATGGAGGGAGTTGTAACATCTAGTGTGTTAGATCATTAGTGAGCTAACATAAGGAGTTGTAACATCTAGTGTGTTAGATCATCAGTGAGATAACATAAGGAGTTGAAAATGAGCTATGGTAGCTGAACACAGTAGACACAGGTGATTTTGCTCCTGATATTTGGCCATCTCCAAAGGGTTAGAAGATCAGGACTCTGACAAAAATGATATCATAGTGTGGAGAATACAATGAGGAAGATAATTGTGGAAACCTTTTTGTAAAAAAAAAATTGCTAGTAGGTGTTTTGGAAGATAAACATTTTCAAAGGACCATATCATCTACTAGTGAGTAGAGCTCATCACTGGTCAGGGATTTACCTGTAGTGGGCTATACCTGGAATGTGACTTTCCTTTGTATTAACACCTACCTGTACAGCATGAGTACAACACTATCAACTAGATCTGGTAAACAGAACAAAGAGAAACAGCAAATGAGACTTTCCATGGATCCAAGTTCAGACATGATAATGAAGGAAATTGGTGAACTTAAAACAGAAATTTTGGAGTTAAAAAGTAGCTGGAAACAGGCCAACATACAAGATGTGGTTAATAAAGCTTTGTCAACAGCACTGAAATCAGTCTCTGAGAACATCAGGAAAGAGGTTGTGACTGAAGTGAAAGGGTATGTGAATGAACAGACAGATCAGCTACAACAACATCTGAACTGTATAGAACTAGATGTGGCTAACTTACAGGATGAGATAGGAAAGAGAGACAAAAAGATTGAGGAGATTCAGGACATACTTTTGGTCCAACAGAGAAGGATTAACGAGGGAATATTGGCAAGTAATAGGAACGAGCAGTACTCCCGCAAAAACAACATCAGAATCCGCGGCCTGCGGGAAACCCAAAATGAAAACCTTA
>NW_018405747.1:1155305-1156877 GCF_002113885.1 Mizuhopecten yessoensis
GGAGTTGTAACATCTAGTGTGTTAGATCATTAGTGAGCTAACATAAGGAGTTGTAACATCTAGTGTGTTAGATCATTAGTGAGCTAACATAAGGAGTTGTAACATCTAGTGTGTTAGATCATTAGTGAGCTAACATAAGGAGTTGTAACATCTAGTGTGTTAGATCATTAGTGAGCTAACATAAGGAGTTGTAACATCTAGTGTGTTAGATCATTAGTGAGCTAACATAAGGAGTTGTAACATCTAGTGTGTTAGATCATTAGCTAGCTAACATAAGGAGTTGTAACATCTAGTGTGTTAGATCATTAGTGAGCTAACATAAGGAGTTGTAACATCTAGTATGTTAGATCATTAGTGAGCTAACATAAGGAGTTGTAACATCTAGTGTGTTAGATTGTTAATGTACTTGATATCATAACCCTAATGCATAATTATTAATTTTGTAATGTACATATCTTCTACTGGAAAAACGTTTTGTGTTTAAGTTGAAATACTTTCTATACCTTAATAATCTCTTATTTATTTTATTTTACTTTTTTTTCTCTTCAGTTTGAACATATTATTTATTTATTGGAACTTACTTTATGTCATGTGTTCAAACTAAGGTACCGTGCTAAGTGTAGCTGAACAAGTGTCCTCGGTGTCATGATCTGTACCTGTGAATATTTTTGACACACTGTGTCGAGATCGTTCGCCGTGAGACTTGCTCACAGATCGGTGTCAATACCTGTAGCCGTGATGTCAACACACCAGTGTTTGCATCTGTAGCTGTGATGTTGATAAACCTGCCTGTCTAGATTCCTAGCTATGGTGTTGACACACTATAAGGGTTCTTAGTATTTAGCTGTGACGTTGAAGTGCTGTCGTTGAGATGTTCGAGAGTTGTTTGTACCGAGATCCCTTCAGCCTGTGATAACTAGTCTTGGTCCACCATATCATTGTGTAAGACGTGCATTTATTCGTACTGTCTTTATCGATAAAACACATGCTAATCTTACCCTGTTTATTTATTTACAGATACCCTGGTAGTCAAATATATGTTTGTATTTGAAGTTTTCCTATGTAATGATCAATGTTAGGTTGAGTTTTTTTCTGATTATTTGTTTAAACCTTTACATGTTCAGCCAAATGAATCATAGGTTATGATGTATGTTTATACATTTAACACAGTATTTCATAAATGTATAACTGTTATCAACATGAATTCAACATGTGCAAATGCAAGTCAGAGCGTATCTTATAATTGTTGCTCTTTCATATAATTATAGAGTTTATATTTTCAAAATTTATTTCTATATAAGGTATCACATTATCAAGTTATGAGCACATTTGTTTCTATCATTCGTCGTTGATTTGTCTGCTGTAATGAATATATAGATAAAACGTCAATTTTTACCTGCTGTTTGTTATTATTATCTGGTTTATGAAACCTGTATGGTTCTTTTGATATGGACCCCCAATCAGACTGTCCCTAATATGGTCATGCAAAATCCAACGCCTTTGGTATTTTTTATACGCCCGTCGAAGACGGGGACGTATTATGTTATCACGTGAGCGGGCGGGCGGGTGGGC
>NW_018405747.1:1157369-1235325 GCF_002113885.1 Mizuhopecten yessoensis
TGGAGTTATTCCCCTTGGTTTCATTAATGCGATGCATGCGTTCCATGATGTTGTATTGCACTCATTGATCTACCAGTTATGTTGAATGATTTCTCTTTTAATATCAATTACTCACAAATACTTCATATATTTCAATCATACAAACAACTGCTCATTCAATGTGTGACGGGCGTATTATATACCGCTCGCAGTAACCTTGTTCTGCTTTAAAATAACTTAAATATAAGGGTAAGTACTGTATACAACACCACATGATCTGTTGATAGCTGTACTATTTGACAATTCAGCTACCAACAAACATTTTGGAATTGGCGATAGATGATACAAAACTGTGCACCACTTAACCGTCAAGTTCTACAGATTTCCAGCAATAAATGATTTGCGAACATGAAGTGTGACAGAATATCATAGAGATGTGAATTCAGTGTCGCACAAGATTTATTCTACTGTGGATATGAAATGGCTGCAACGTCTGAGAAACTATTTTGTATAAAATTCTGAGATATATAAAGTATATGGCTAAAGTAACAGTAATTGTTGTAGTTATACAGTAGAATAGTCTACTCCATATAGACATGACTTANCACAGGTAGCTGTGTGGTATTGAAGTTCTACAGTAGAATGGTACGAAATTGAAAATATTAAATAATGATCTTTCGTGGTACCACATGGAGATGAGAAGAGTGAGTTTGACCACAAACTGTCCCATAGTCAGATTATAAGAGTAAGACATAAGATTTCTTCATTCTTTTTATTGATTTTGTTCTGATAAAACATTCCAACTAATAACTAATTCCCCTAATCGGGACGGAGAGAAAGACTGGGATATCACTGTCACTACGGGGTAAAATAGTGGTACACTTCTACACATCTACTCATATATATATATAGTCATGCAATAAATGAAAAACATTCTTTGGTTTTGAGCATTAATTCATTAAGAAGTTGCATGTATGTATTGATCGTTTAAGTATTATGATTAAATTCACAGTTTATAAACGGGTAAAAATAAGTATAAACGTAGATATCATAGTATACATGGTATACATAATGCAGATAAATACCTTATACAGTATAACATGTTTACCTCAAGCCTCCCTACTGTGTGTACCTCAAGCACCCTACTGTACATGTATGTGTACCCTGGAAAAGGTGTCTCTCATTAACTTGACTATAATGAATTTTGTCTATACATGTCTTATCACTCAAAAATATTTCTAAAATATTCAATTATTATTATTATTAAAGTTTGTTATAACCATGTTACCGACTCCGCTCTCTATCCAAAACACTTCCTATTCTGAACATATTTAACATTCATTTGTCTTTTTAAGATTTTATAATGGATACTATATACAGTATATATACAATATCAATATAGCCATTCAGATTTCATTACTTTTCATTTCATGCCAACTCCAAGAGTGTCTTCATTCATACAAGTATATAAAATGTGACAAAAAATCTTGTTTTCAGTTTATCATAAGTGCAAATTAAATAAGTGTAAGTTAAGTAACAAACAAAATTCCGAATGATATATATACTACCTGTGTATACAGTGTATAAATGACATGAATACAGGATATATAAAACTGACACCATCACAAACAACTGGCATCTTCAGAAACACAGCACCAACAGGTTAAAAGCCACCTTTTACAGCACAACACTAGAATCTTTGTATATGTGATTATACATATTTATTGACAAACACATACCTGATTTAGTATTTTCTTAAATATTGGTTAACCCTTTCACCACTGTAGACCATTATGGACTCATCCAGATCAATGCAGGGTAGAGTCTTCTAAAGTTGCACAGGGGTGAAAGGGTTAAATGGTTTGATTGATTTGATTGTCAGACAGGTGTGTCCTTTGTAACATAGCATGCTTATTACTCCAGATTACTTAACTTCATGCACACAACATTTTACACCGTTACATTTCTGTTCTACTTATAGTAGAAAGGAAAATACTAGAGGTTCATCAATATCTAGTGTTAACCTATCATACAATTATCAACAAAATTAGAAATATCACAACTGTTTTATAACTCACTAATATCTATATTAAAAATGTTAAGGTACTTTTTTCTGTTTAAATCAACCATATGATTATATTAAGAGGTCTTTTCATCGCATTTAAATCATCTATATTTCTTTTTCCAGCTCAACTAAAAATATTTCTTTGAAAAACACATGTACACCAAATACCAAAGTATTCTGAACCTATTTATATGGAAACCTTCTGGCAAAAACTATGAAAAATTTAAATGTGGGTATATGTAGGACTATCCAAAAACGAGATTTTTAAGAAGTCAGAACAAGTTCTTGCTGAAAATTTCCTCTTTATATTTTACAAAACAATCAAATTAACACCAATTTTACATGAAAAGTAGAACTATTTGTCACCAGATCAAAACTTGTATATGTATAGATGCATCAAGCAGATCTGCCTTCATAAATATACCTATAATAAATGTCACGTTATTGCACAGATTATAACCTTAAGTAGTTTCAAGATGTACAGAAAACTGGGCACAGATTGCTGTTCTTTAGTAAATGGAAAACCGGATGTCAGATCTCAAACCAAGGACATGGATCCAATATGGATGCCAGTATCCAACTACATGTATATATATATAACTAACTGGTAAAAAAATCTTTGTAAAGAGAGGAACAGCTACTGACAAGATTATCTTTTTCCTATATATGGGGCTGGAAAGCTACACTGCAAATCACAATATCTTTCTGATGTACTTAGTACTATAACACATAATCTTTGTCTAAGAATCAATTCCATGTTTCTAATTCAAGCATCTGGTGAGATATGACATCCCCTGTTGTAAAAAAACTCTTACCCAGTGTCAGTTCTGGTAGTCGGAGTTTGAAAGGTTATATGATTTTATTTCTTCAGATATGTGAGAAGTAATGAACATTTCATTTAAGCATTGTAGGTCTAGTGACACACACAGGTATTGTCCCAGTCCTAACTTTTTTCATGGTTTTCAATGAAATCCTGTATACATAATTAATTTCGGAACAACTCAAGACATTTCAAGTTCTAGACTTGTGTGGTTTTCCTTTGGGAATCATCAACTTTTTATCAGGACCCATGTATTTTAGTAATGGGTCTCATCAAAATTCTGAAAATGATGATCAGGACTAGCCAGTGAGCTATTATATATGTTCTTATTAAATCTGACTTACACAAATTTATGTACCAATAAAGGTAAAAATTATAACTTTAAAGAAACTTACCAGTTGGATAATGTATGTATGATTAGGACAATACAGCACAGCTAATGTAAAATAGTAACTGACAAAAAAATAAATAGAAAATTTGTTTACAGATATTTAAATTACTTTAATAAAATACAGAAATATCAAAGGCTATATACCATAAGGATCTGAAACCTTCATACATCATAATCCTTAAGAACACATTGATATTTTACAGTTGTTGAAAAAAAAGCACTATAATATGATCAAATTACACGTAGGATATTCAAAATATTCTACATTAAATCTCTGTATTTTTTCATAAATAAACAACTAAGATGTAGTAAATAAATATCAGTGTGCCTTACATGTACATATAATGATTCTCAACAAACATAATTCACAAATACATTAATAGTTGTCATAATAAGCTTCGACAGACCAACCACTCCTCAGCTGAGCAAATACAACTTTCTAGGGAACACAAGAGTAGGAACATGACTAAAACATAATTTGACATAGTACAATGGTTAATGCTGCAGTGCTTCCTTTAACTCATTCACCCCTGAAATTTCATAATTGACTATTCCAACCTTTGAATTGGAAGAGTTCAAATGTGTCTTCAGGGGTGAATGAGTTAAAAAACCCAGCATGCATATGCTGGACCAAAATCATATCCAAAGAGTATTTAGAAATTGAATGGTTATTTGGGTTGTTTTGCTAATTTGAATCAAGCAAATGACTAGTAGCTATATATATATAGTATTCTCATAAAAAATATTTGATTTCCTTATCACTAATGTTGTGAAAAACGTTCAGTTTCAGTAACAATAGTTGAGGGTATTAAAAGACTACATAATTGGCAAGGATTGTTTGGAAAAAGGTGAATTCTAATGAATAAAACCAAACAAGAGGCACACAGGCTTTCATAGCTTACTAGCTGTATTTCTTTGTTTTTAACGTTGCATATACCATATTTGTACAAGAAATATAAGCTGAGAACAATTAACAAGGAGAAGGCAAGACTCTAGTGGCATTTGATTCATGCTAGCATATATTTCTTCATGCCGAGCCATTTTGAACATGGTAAATGGGCAGGAGTCTTAATTTAATTGTTTTCATGTTATAACCCAGGGGAAAAGATCAATCCCCTAGCTATATTTAGCCAAATCCTATTTAGCATAATTGTATTTATTACTTCATACTGATTATTGTTTACAAAGTTATGGCTGGGAAACTCAACTGTCTTGTAATTATGACTAATGTATTTAGTCCTCAAGGGCGAGACAAGTCTTGGGACAAATTCTAGTAGTATGATTGTATTTATTTCTTGAAGCATAACAGTTGTTTATGAGTGTGGGGTCTTAACTGTGTCGATGTCAAATATGGCTCAAAGACAAGTCTTTAGGGGTCAGGCTGGACTCTAGCGCAATCCTGGTATTAGGATTACCGGATATGTTGGTCTCTTCATGCCAACCAATTGATGTATATACATTTGTATAGGAATGGGTTGGGGATCTCTACATTTTCCATACTCTATGGTTCAGGGACAAAGTCAAAATCTCTGAGTGAATCTCTATTCCCCTTTGCACCTATTTCAGACTTTGGCCCCAGAGAGTGCATTATCTATAATTATACAAAAGTTGTTAATTTTGTCACAGTCAAACTTCTGGCACGATCTTCAATGATACAACACATGATCACAACCCTCCAGAAATGTTACTGACTGAATATGCTACATAACTATAATCTGTGCAGTCCTTCAGGAGTGACTTTTAATTGCCAAATTTTGGCCCTCTGTTGACCATGCCCTTTACTTTTTTTCCCCAAGGGGTTAAAGTATTTATTTTTTTTACAAAATTTTACTTTTTTGAACTACACATACTGATGTTAACTGACAAATTTGGTTTACATTCATCAAGCTCTTCTGAAGAGATAGTCTATTGATGCCTGAAACCACCAATTAACACTGCTGAGCCCTTTGGCCCCAGAAGAGCCACCATGTACACCATTCCTGTATACATTTAGTTCTCTGGACATAAGTATACAAATGGAATTTGGTTGAATATATATATACTGATCAGTTGTTCAGGAGGAGCAAGGTTTCAAAGGGAAAAGTTAACAAACAATGCACCATGGATTAGCACACATTTGACAGTTTGAATCGTGGCGAGCGATTGTCATTTTACTATGACTAAGTGAAATCATCACATAAGATTAAGACAAAATATAAAGTGAAGTAAATATGGTATCTCCATGATGACATGTGTTTCAATAAGTGATACAATAAAGTCTAAAGGCAAAATCAGAAATGCAACAAAAATTTACAAAGATCAAAACAGGAATTAAAACACCTAAAAAAACACAAAACAAAATTACATGTAAGTTTGAACAAAATCATATCATTGTTATAATAGTTCAAAAATGATATGATATTTATATCCTAATAGAACCCTTGATAAGTTATATACTGCAGTGTGTGGAATTCTTGAATGCAGTACATATACACTTCTGTAGGACAGGGTGAATATGCCACAAAGAACACATGTCATGGATTTTATGCGGATGCATTCAATTCAAATACAAATCCTGTAGGTTTATACAGTAGTGGAGATAAATAGTTTTAGTTACACTTGGTGAATCTTAAGGGACTAGATCCAGAATGTACAATACCACAATTTGAGGGTATAACCATTCTATAGCTGATAAACCAGCATCCCACTGCAATAAAAGCTGCTGATACTTTTTGAGAAAGTGTGTGAAACCGGTAAATAGTGCTGATTATGAGCATGAATTCCCATAACACAGTAAGGGCAGCAAGAATCATAACATTTATTTTTATGTACGGAGTCAGTTCCTTATATGCTTGTTTGGTGGTCCGTATGTCACTCTCCTTTACATCTTTCTGGCTTGCAAGATTTTCCTCTTCGAGAATGTTCTCTAACTTTGACCAATCTTTGAAAAACTTCACTTCTTCAGATATTGTCAATAAATTGTGAATCAACAGGAACACATGTCCAGATATATCAAAGCCCAGCCAGGACTGTCCAGCCTTATTACAAGAAAATCTTGTGGGATAAGTAGGTTCTGTACAAATCCCTACAACAGACTCCACGTAATTGAAAACTGACGTCACCGCATACCACCAAAACGTTGCTAGACCAAGTCGAAGGAAATGTAATTTGACCTGCGGCCATTTACCCAAAGTGTATACGAAGCTAGTCATACCTGTGAATACTGAGAGTGATGTCAGCGTCCATCCCCATCCTAATTTCACGAAGAATTGGTTGAATATATTTTGTGAATCGGAGAAATACGATCTTTGCAATGCCACGACATCCGCCAAAATTGAGCCAGCCATCACCCCAATCAAGTAGACGCCGATTTTTACAGCGGTATCGGCCAACAGTATTTTTTTGCAAATCGTCATGATAACTATCATGACAAAATGTCCAACATGTGTAGGGGCAGGTAGCTGCTTTTTACCTTGTCCTCGCATTTTTCGTGGATCACTGAATTTTTGAGAACCCGTTGAGCCAGCGGGTTGACGCTTTATTCCGGCCATTTTGTCCAAAACTACGGGGTCATGTGACATTTATTGAGGCGCGTTCTAATACGCATACTACCAATCGTTATTCACATATACAGGAAACTAATATTTAGAATGTCTTTCAAAAAAAAGATAAAGAGCATATCAGAAAAGAATATATATTTTAATTAAAATCATTAGATTATACATAGGAGCAAAAATATTTGGTCTTTATTTTCGCATGTTCAACTAAGATTTAGAATAAAACACACCGCCTTCTTGTCACGTGACCTGTTATTATATTTGGCAGCCATTTGTCAGCCGCAAAGAAGAAGAAAAATGAGTATTGAAGACAAAACATCAGGTTAAGCCAGTTTTTACCAATAACATTGCACGTTATGATCAAATATTCTAAAAATGAAGCCATATTTATCAATTGTTGTTATTTTGGAAATGTTGATTTCTCTTCATCCCAAAATAAGTTGCTAGCTTTTTCAATGCCAAATGAGTCAGTTTCAAGAATTGTGTACGGGAGCACTGTTTCGAACTTAGAGCTATTATATCTGAAGATAAAATTCAGTGATATTGAAAAGGCTAAATTGCATCAAACTATTATCAAAAACCGATTCATTGATAGACGAGGAATGTCATTCCCCAACATGACATTTCGAGTAGGACAGGAAAATAAATAGGGGGCCACATACAGGGTAATTCAGGAGTTCATCTCCATATTTGGTGCGTTTATTCTTAATGGTGTTTGACCCCATAAAGTATAGCAGTTTCAGATGAAAAGGAATTGATATCGAATTGTTTATTATTAATATTTTCAACAATATATAGAAATACATCTGCACTTATTACTGAAAAAAATTTAACCATCAAAATAATGAGATTGAGAGACGTCTATCGTATATTACGTCTCTGAAATAATTAAAACATTTAGGACTTATTAATAAGGATGAATGTACCAAAATTGGAATGATACCCGAAGTGGAAAAGTTTATAATGCAGCATTTTTATTCGCAATGCAAATGAATTGTATGTTATTTGTAATCAAAACTTATTTAGTTTGAAGCATTTTGAACAAATTTCATTTCAATACCCCTTTAATATAAAATGCCCATGATGAAATCTCAATTGAAATTATATTAAAAAAACAGAAATGAAACAAAATCCTTGGACATCATAAATACCCTATCACATTTCCTACTTCTAAGCATGGACAAATGTTTGTTCAAATACATATCTATTTAAATAAATGACTAAAAAATTTGTCAGAAATTGTCAAAACTTTTTTGAAATAAAGAAACTAGAATAATGTTTTCAATATTGTCGGATATTTTCATAAACTTACTTGTTTGATGAGGCGCGTTTTACTGTTCTTAATGGATTAATTTTTTTTTTCCCGTGAGACTAATGCAAATGCTTGATCAAAAATAGACTTTTAGCCTTAAATGGGACAAGATATTCAACTCTTTAATTGATTCAGGAACATGTGAAAAGTTATTTCATACAAGTACAAAGCATATATTGGTGGAACAAATTAATCACACCACCTTGTTCCCGGATAAATGCTTCAAACTAACAGTCAAAGGCGTGTATCTATTTAAGTAATACACATCCATTCTAAGAACATTGCTTTTTCAGATACAGTGCCTACATTGGACCATATACTGTGGTTATTACTTAAGATATTTATATACATTAAATTGTATAAATACTGTATCTGCAGGGGATATAAAAAAAATGTGCATTGTTACTGTTGTGTTTTGGAATTAGATATATGACTTAAAGTTTTAGTGTTTACAACTAAATAACATGGTTTGAAATTGAATCTGGGAAAGTATTTTTATGTTTAGTTCTTTCTTAAATCTGAAAAGTTTATAGATGGCTTGGTTTGAAATTATTTGCCAAACATGCAAACCACCCAGTATAATTTAATAAGTTAACTGTAATGTTTTGTTTTAGTCCAGCGATATTTTTTTTTTCTTTCAGGATAAACTAAAGGTTACAATAGATACATGTACATATAGAAGTCAATTTTATGAAATGCTGGTTATGCATGTTCCTTAAATTCCTTCTGTCAGATGTGAAGCAGAATAATCAATGTTTTCTTTTTATTGCCTGTTGACAGATCATTGATACGTACCTGCTGGGTGTTGTACAGATACATCTCTATAGTAGCTCTTTGGCCCTGACACTTCCCTACAGCAGCCATGCCGGCGGACATGTTTATCTGTGGTTCCTGCCATGCAAACTTCAGTGACATTGACAACTTTGTGCAGCACAAGAAGGAGCCTTGTGAACCTGTCAACAACGACACTGAGATCTTTACAGAAACCACAGACGGCACCACAGAGACTATCATACCTCTCAATGTCGGTCAGTATAACGTCGACACATCATCAAAAATTGTCATCCAGTGATTTGCGGTTCACTGATTAGGAAGGTTGATTCTTAAAGCTTTAAGCCATTTTTAGATTTTTTCAATTATTGTGATAGGTCATCAGCTCCTATAAATCAATTTCAGTATGTGCATATAGGCCTTGGTCCTTGTCCACTTTAATCCCTGATGTCAGTTATAAATGTTATATGTTGATCTGTCAGTTATAAATGTTATATGTTGATCTGTATGATTTACCAATATTTTGTTGGTACACAATCTGTCCCTGTTAATATTAGTCAGTATAGGTCAATAACCCCGTACATATAAATTATTCTGTTCAATCTTTTCAGAATTATTATTGTAACAATTAGAATTCACTACAAAATTGTATAAAAGTACACGTATACAATGTCAAGAAACTATGATGAATAATCACATTCTTCTTCTACCAAACGGACACAATACTTACAGTAAATATAAGTTACCAGGTAATTAATTAAGTGTCACAGGGCTTAACAAAACCTCACATCCTGTTGGTTTGAGTCAAATTTTATTTATTGACAGGAGAAGCATGTAGATTCATACAAAAATCCCTACAATACAAATATGGCCTAGAATTAGTACGTTGCCGTATAAAATACCTATGTCTGACAAGTTTAATATTTAATTCATATAATTCAAATTAAATATTCCAATTTACAACTACATTTCATTATACAAGTTATAGTTACCTTCCGAGACTGTCAAGGTCCGGTAAAATCATGCATATATTATAGTAGTCTCTAATTTACGAGTAAGGCTGAGCCGTGCAGGCGGGACCCTAGAGGATACGTTCCGTCTCACGAAAAACAGCCAACTGCGAACTAGTGCAGTATATATATTACTAGTTTTATTTATACTCTCACACACACTTGCACACTTTCTTACAAACTCACACCCTAATGTACAAACGTACAGCACACAACACACAACACTTATAACTATACAATTAATTAGATCGTGATGTACCCGTGACGTTAAGGCTTGGGATTTTGATGTCATTGTAAAAATTCTCAGTGTGGACTGGGTTTAAAGATTGTTCACAGACCCTTCCATATACTTTCACCTGTAAGCTAAATCAACATGTTTGTAATATTGGGGCCAGAAAATATATTTCATTGTGAATGAATGGTTCTGCACTTCTTGGTATTGTAGCTATCAGCAATAACTTAACTCATTCACCCCGGAAGACACATTTGAATTCTTCCAATTCAAAGGTTGGAATAGCTGATTGTAAAATTTCAGGGGTGAATGAGTTAAGTATTAAAATATTTGGTTTACAGAGTCGTTGAACAATGCCATGATGACATGTACCGAGCCATCAGATGGTTCCGAACCTCAGACGGTGATCATCATCCAGGGTGGATCGGGGGAGGCCACCGACATATCCCAGACCATCACCATGCAGGGCACCTTCTCTACTGCTGAGGACGGACAGACCACCTTTAGCCCTGTACCTAACCTGCCTCAGACCCCAGCACCAGGTAGGGATACATGTCTCTCTTATCCTGGACAGGTGTATCCACACTTTTACCGGTGTGAGATATATATCCTTGTCTCACCCGAGGGTTGAGACGGGGGGATTCCTGTATTCATAAATAACAATGGTATGACATCACGTCAACAGTACAATGACATCATGTCAAAAATCCATCAGCATCACACATCAACCTTGAATTTAGCCTGTGACGTTAACATTACATTATGTTTACTATACACAATGGGAGAACAGGGTAAGAGAAAAAGAATCTTTCCCCGAGGGTTAAAATTCCCCAATCTCATCTTAAAGGGGGTGAGCGATTCTATTAGTCTTTAAATTAAACATTTAAGGAAATCATTTAACCATTCCTTAGTTTACAACTATCTACAAAATGTTGTAACAAATGTTGAGAATTGTAAATCAAACTACCAATCTCATTCATTGAAATCATTCAACCATTCCAAAGTGTACCATGTAACAAATGATATGTATTTAAGTAGACATTGTTGCATTTCAGCTATAACTCAAGCAGAAATGCAGTATGCTGAAGCACTTATCCATGGAATTTTAGAAATATTTTATTTTATAGTCACTGCAGATTGCTTGTTATAACATAGGGTATATATGGTTGACTGTGCTGAGGTTTTAGGAGACCTGCGGTGTACTCGACATGTACAAACTGGATTATATTGCATGCCATCACTTTTTTTGTCATCGGTAGGAAAGAAAAGAGGAAGACCAAAGCAAAAAGGGTCAGCTCGTAAGCAAGCTGGAAATAAACCTCCGGCAAAACCTTCAAAACCAGATATAGGTAACTTAAACTGGCATTTTCATTCATGGCTGATCATTTAACAGTTCATACACTATTTTTTGTCAAAGTAACAATTGTTGTATTATTTTTAGTAATGGTATAATAAATTGAGTCAAAGCTACAATATATTTAACCATTGTTATTGAAATAAATAATGACCTACACACATTTTATATTGAAGGAATTGACAAGATAATAAATTTATATAGATGTATACAGAATGAGTACTGATGATTTACTTTACAGGGTCTGACGGCCGGTTTGTGTGCTCTAGCTGTAAGCGGTCATTTACTAAAGAGAGATTCTTTAACACACACAAATGTATGGGGACGACCGACTATGTGGACCTTACCAGGAAACAGGTCATGGACCTTGAACTAGGTACCACAGCTATTTTCAACATTCACTGTTTTATCATGAAGACAAATTTGTTTAAGATGAGACTGGTAACTTTCTGTTGCTTGAAATATTTTAAGTCAGTAACTGTGTATTAAAGTTGGTGAATACTTTGCATGTTATTTTGATTTAAATAGAAGCTCATGATGTTATGAATAAATTATTAAAAAAACGGTAAATTCACCATTTTCTGTGTTTGTGTAAATCCCCATCAATTACAAAATTTGTGGAAATCCCCCAAAATACAATGTTTGTGTAAATCCACTATCGAATGGAATAATTTATTTCACTATCATTAGCCTTGTATAATTGTGTCAAGTAACTGGAAAACAAAAAAATGCTCCTCTAGAACATGATGTCGCAAGATAATAGACACTACATAATCCTATTTGATTGTCAAGAGGTAGGTTGGTACAATTAAGAGAGAAAGAAAAGTAAAATATTTTAGTATGACTTTTTGATATTTCAGATGCAGATGAAGTTGAAGAGGACCTGGAGGCAAAGGATGATCATGTATATCATCTAGAGGAAGATCATCCGTCTGATGTTGAAGAGGAAGACAACTTGGACGGGGACTCTGACTTCAAGGTAAAGGAGCACCAGAAAAAGGCGAAGGAGGATGACTGGGACAAGCCAGAAAGTACAGATGGGGTTCAGGTGCTGGCCGACCCAGACGTGGGCAACACTCGCGCAGAGAAACCTTCTGATTTTATCACAGACCTGCCAATATTCACATCGGAGGAAGAGAAGCTGAAATTTGAACAGCAAATGAATGTAGATCTGAGTGGAGTGGACTCCATGTTTAAACAGCATGCTATAGCTCAGGACCTGAACGAGAAAGCTCCCATGACAACGCGGATGGTGACCACTTCCCTATCACTGTTCTCCTGCTGTGTCTGTGAGAAGATTTTTAAGACTCTGTCACACATGAGATTACACTGTCTGATCCATACAGACCTTAAGCCCTTCAAGTGTCCAAAGTGTCGATATGCATCCAACTCGAAAGGTTCGTGTTGGTTTATCATTGTTGAATATGACCCAGGTTTGTAAAATAAACGTGGTTTTAGTCAAAAATACATTTACAAATCGGTGTAAGGTTGCATTCGAGTATCCAGTTGAAACGGCTTAAGTGACACAGAAGTATTCATTGCTGATTCAGTTCAGATCTGAGCCTGTCGTTTTCTTTTCAGGTTCTGCTGGTTGAAATGGTTGAATCGAATACGGAAAAGAGCCTAAAATTTATTTGAAAAATATTTAATTGCTCTGTTTAAAAATGAACATTTAGAGTTCAGTTAAGATTTTTATTGAGCCTGTGAGATATAGATATATAAATATATCAAAAGAACCAGGTATGTGAACAGTGTTTTTGATTGATAGTCGTCTCTGTTACAGGTAACCTGTACACACACATGAGGAAACATACAGGCCAGTACTATAAGTGTAATGATTGTTCTTTCAAGTCAGTCAACAAAAGTCATTTGCTGGAGCATGTGGCCACACACAAAAAGAATAAGGAAAAATGTGATATTTGTAAGAAGTCGTATAAAACCTTAAAATCCATGGTTAACCACATCAGGAAATACCACAGCAGCTCAATCCGGGGACGCGAATACCTAGCCACCTTCCTCCAGAACCCTACCAAGGGCTCAACCGTCATCCACCAGTGTCACGTCTGTAATCGTAAGTTCAAGAAAAAGGTTGATCGTGACAGGCATCTGTTTGTACATGACATCAAAGACATTCCGAGCATACAACACTGTGAGTTGTGTGACTACACTGCCAGCCGTAAGGTTTACTTGGACAAGCACTACCAGAAACACAGAGTCATCTACCGATGTGTCAAGTGTCACATCAAGTTCCTAAGTACAGTTCGATTGATTGACCACTTGACCAGTGTCCATCTCAAGGTTGATTTGTCCAACAAGTGGGAGGAGCTATTTGAGCAGTGTATCAATTACAGTCTGTATCTCCCTGAGCCTGACGAACTTCTTGAGATGAAAGAGTTCATCAACCTACCCCCAGAACTTTCTAGCTCTGTGATGAAAATAGAAGCTAAGCTAAATGCTGAGCTTGGTGTAATGTGTACGGACAAGTCTGGAGACAAGATTGGTGCAGGTGATGTAAACAGGGGTTCCAGGGTTGTGACAGAGGACATAGCGTCTGTAGCAATACCAAACTCACAGGAACAGGCCGGGGAAACTGACTGTGCAGGCCAGGGGGACCACAACTCCATGTCGGAACACGAGTCTTTACTTGTTGATTGTGCTACAGGTAAACTTACAAATATACATCTGTACTAGTAGTCACTAAAACTCAAAAGTTGGTTGAATTTAGTTATTTATTAGTTATGAACTAATCCATGTACTACAAAATTTGATACTGTGCAGGTGGATAAAGGGAAAGCACTAAACATATTAAAGTTTTCTGCTTGTGAAAAGCATAAATGGGATTTAATGGCCAACATGAAGTTGAATAAAAAAAAGGAAATCTTCTCTTGTGAAGTTGATGTGATATATATTATATCTGTTGATGGTAGCATGGGATGCCATTTTGCTATTTTTGTTAGTAACATAGTTCGCTTCAGTTATGTTGATGACAAATACTACAAATACTTGAAAGTTCAGCTGTTTCACTTATTTTACACATTAGTTTAAACGCTTACCAACTTCATTCAATATATTATGGAGATGGTAATAACATACAGAAAAAACATATGAATATTAAAATCAACTTTAAGTGTAGTAACTTGTGTGTGTGCATGTTTCAGGGTATCAAGATCAAAGTGGTTGTAACTTTTTATAGAACACTGAAACTAATTTCACATGGCAGCGGGGCATTTGTGTCTTACAGACATTTTCTAGTTTAAAATATTATAAATAACAGTTTATTAAAATAAAAGTTCTCCTCAATGTTGTATGTATACAGTAATGTAATGTAAGATTTGTCTGTTAAGATTCGTTTGTTTTGTCATCAGCCTAAAGCTGGTATTGTAATACATATATCAATATATGTTGTCTTATATTTTAGGTAAATCAGTGGATAACACTGAAACTTTAGAAGATAACAGTAAAAATGTAGACAACGCAGAGGTCAATGATAAAGAGGTCACTACACTTGAGGAAAGTATGGAGACAGAAGCCACTCCAGCTGATGTTGATGATGTTGTTCCAGAGACGGCATCTTCCCCGGCTGATGTTGATGTTGTTGTTCGAGAGACGGCATCTTCTCCGGCTGATATTGATGCTGTTCCAGAGATAGGTGCCTCCCCAGCTGATGGTGATGTTGTCGCAGAGACAGACAATGGAGAAACGAGCACTTTAGATGGGGAGGAAGAGCTGGATGAGGAAGACGATGAACTGGACGAAAGTCAGCTGGAGGAGCTAGGTAATATAGATGGAACAGATGGAACAGAAGGAACAGAAGGACCTGGTGGTAAGATAGCCAGTAAGGATCTCATACAGCGTATGGGCTATCACATGATGACTATGGACATCTTCCACAAGATGAGGGAGACATTCGGTACGGAGGAGTGTGAATACTGTGGAAAGCTTTATTACAACAAGGTAGACTTCGACACTCATCTCCGGACACATACAGGTGAGAACACCTCACACAGCCACAACATAAATCAGCTGTCTCTTTTTGTCTCAATTTGTGTATGCTAGGTTGTGTGAAGTCAAAACTTGTTAGCAGGAAAATGCCTGAATGCCAAATGTGGTATGCAAAATGCTATTGTCAAATGCCTTAATGTTTATTACCAATTGCCAAATGAGTAATGCTAAATTCTAATGGCATTAAGTATTTGGCATTTGACAATTAGCATTTTGCATTCTGCATTAGGTATTGTGTACCGGCCTTCCATAATCCCGATTATCCCAATAAAACTTACTGGTTCCTTTAATACTAGTATAATATTGTCTGGTATGTGGATCCCTGATGGATTCTTTTATTGAAGTTCAATTGAGCTGACATTAGAACTACAGCATTCCTTTCCTACCCTGTCTGGGTAAACTCACTAGTCCTGTTGATGACGTCTATATTTTAGTCAGAGACTACTAATGACACAATAGTATCTAGGGTGTGAGAACCCTGGTATACTGGTAGATAGGATTTGACTTTTGTCGACTTGGGCAACTGTTGTCGGATGTTAAAATCTATCTCCAAGGTATCTTTGGTGTAATGATTATCTGTCCATGTCTGTATTTACAGTAAACATGATAAGGATCAGTAGCGATTCCTGCTGTTTTGAAATAAAAAGTCAGATACTATCTACAGAAAGTTTTACAATGTAACAGCTAGTAAAAATTGTTTGTTGCTATGATCTAAGGAGACAAGCCGTTCCCCTGTAGTATCTGTGGGTACCGGGGCCTGACTAAGGAGAACCTAAGTCGTCACAAGGAGAAGGAACACGAGAAGCTGACCTTCCCATGTAAAGACTGTAACTTTGAGTTTGTGGCCAACAGTCGCTCACAGCTATGGAACCACACCATGAAACACAGAGGTCTGCACGAAGCCATGGGTATAGAGTGTCCCACCTGTAAATCCAAGTTTGAGAAGTAAGTGGGCTGTCCAGCATCATTTTAACAGTAGGTGCTCTAAAGGGTGTTGTATAAGGCTAGTTGGAAGTATTCCGTCTTTTCGCATTGCAGAGTTATCTGCTCCTGTGAGCAGGTATTGATTGTTACATCATAATTTGTGTGAGAAAATTACGTCGTTTTTCTCAAAAATTAATGATGTTACTCTCACAAACAAATGACTTACAATCAATATCTGCTCACAAGAGCAGATAACTCTGCAATACGAAAAGACGGAATATATTGAAAGCTATAGGTTATCGCTCTAGAAGGTTTTTTGTTCACAGTTATTTGATGTTCATATGGAAGCTAAATTTAGTATTCAGTATAACGGTATATGGCAGACCAGGTAACAGGAGTAAGTTAACATTTCTTGGGAATTTAGCTTTGTAATAGAAATATAATGATGAAAGTATAATAGCATATACAGACTTACTGATGAAACTTCAGTTGTATTTTGAGAAAGAAAGACTGGTCACTGCATCAGTTTGAAAATTATATGTTGTCAGATTAAATAAATAATTGTTGTGTTTGTAGCATGAAGAAATTGAAGGCGCACTTCAGCGATGGCCACACTGATCTAAACTTAGATGAGCAGCTTAAAGTCACCGGCTACAAGGAGTTCAAACACCGCACACAGGGAAAGATGGGTAGGTTGAAAAGTCTAGCTGTCATGTCAGTGTCACATGGCAAAACTTTTTTTATATATAGCACAACAAAATGCTGAGTTGTGGAGAAATTTTAATCAATGTTAACACTGGTCACTTATAGCATTCCTATTTTCTTTTAATTTTGATTCATTCTGTAGATAATGCTTCAGTAATTTATGACATTTCTTGATATGTATGATGGACAATTTGTGTACTTCTTGTCACAATTGTAAAATATTCCCTTTTGTCATAATTACATGTACGATAAGAACTGCTGAATATATCACTGTATATATTGTCCATTCAATCTGGCGGAATGTTATGCATCCACGAGAAACTACTAATTAAGTGTTTGCTATGATAAAACAGAATGTCACATTCAGAATTATATGATCAGTACACCAGTCAATAATTGTAATGTCATTTGCTTCAAGGTCGGAGGTCATACAAGTGTCCATACTGTGATAAGGTGTTTATACGAGCCAACTCAGAGCTTCAGAAACACATATGGATACACGAGGGCATCAAGCCATACAAGTGCCCGCTGTGTACATACTCCTGTCGCAGTAAAAACAATCTTCAGGCCCACATGCTGCGGCACACGGAGGAGAAGCCCTACTCCTGCTCAGAATGCGGCAAGGCCTACAAGTCCCAGACAGCACTACGGTGGCATGTCAGATCTCACAAGGACGGCAAACTTTTCAAATGTGACAGGTAAAAACTGAGCAGTCTTTAAAAACGTATTTTTGTATTGTAGAACATTTTATTTAATAAGAACTTTACACTGTATAGAGGCTAACTTTTATGAGGATTTAATTTTTGAAATATTAAACAATCTGATTTCAAATACATTGATTTATACTTTTAAGAAGAAAGATATAAAGCTGAAGGTTTGAGTTATCATTGTCCTCAATCTTCATGTGAAAAATGAGTGAAAAATATGAAGAAAGTATCAATTTGATTAAGACACGATTCTTAAAACTGTCAGTTGTATGAGCATTAAACACACAAATCCGTTCTGGATGGAAATTTGTTAATTTTTGTACCCGTAAAAAATTACAACTGTAGCTGAACCATGTTTTTATACTTGCAAAAATCTGATGGACTTATTGCCAAGAAAAACTGTTATAATTGAAATTGGAAGCTGAATAAAAAAAGAGTTGAGTTTCTCAGAATATTTTACATTCTTCTTGGGGTACAAATATCTACTGTACACATACAATCCTTCTTAACATTAAGACCTGGTGTATTGGAAATTTATTATAAATGCAACTGTGTGAGTGTATATTGTACTGTATCACCATTCCACAGGTGTCCATATGAGGCCACACAGAGAAGTCACCTGAAGCGCCACCTCCAGACACATGACGTGGTGAAGCGGTTCATGTGTATGCACTGCGAGTTTTCTGCCAACACTGTGGGCTACATGAAGATCCATTACACACGCCACCACAAGGGTGAGACTTTTGAGTACCCCAACACCAGTGGAGTGGAGGTGGACAAGCGGGTAGTGATGGTCGACTCCCAGGCTTACCGCTGCCTCAGCTGTGACTACCTCTTTGGTAACATGAGCGATCTCAAACGTCACCTCAAGATTCGACATCACCTCCAGGTGCAGCAGATACAGGGGCTAGACAAGGTCCCACTCAGCGAGGTCCAGGTAAGAAAGAAGGGCAGCAGATGTAATGTTATAGGGCAGAAAACTTAATGTCGTATTGTAATAATATAGACCCGACAAAAGGTGATGGTCAGCATAGGACAATTAAAAGGGCATTATAATATTAGATGATAGAATCCATGATGTAAGGCATAAGACTGTTGTGTTACAGACAGAATATTTTGTTTTTAGAGATGAATGTAAGGAAATGAAGAATATCTTACTTTACATTCATATCTCAAGCTAAGCAATATTCTGTATACGGGGACAATTTCGCCTAGTCAGATATTCAACATTCACTAGTAAAATCTATTTTCACCCAGTTTTAATTTCGCTTTTCACATATAATTCTTATACAAGTTAAACTGTGTACTAATATTTGTTGTCATTATAAATTTGCCCATATTGTGGAAGGTGAAAAAGACAAAATATTAAACTGCAGTGAACAATTCCCGGTAGACAGTATATTGTATTTGCAATCATACCCTTCTTATCATGTTAGCTCAATCATTACAGGTGCATTATTCTTGTAATTTTTTCAGGTGCTTCAATGTACAGATGAGGCTCTTGCTTCTACCATTGTAGAGCAGATATCAGAAGGGGAGACAACAACCGATGTCATAGAGCCTAGTCAAACAAGTATGGCATTTATGGTTCTGTGCTTTGATTCTGTACATTCAGATACATTTTATGTCCTTCAATGAAACTGGGATTTCTGGATTCAAACTATTATGACTCTATTGAAATACGATTCCTCTCCTATCAGTCAATTTTTTCATCATGCAAGTAAAACAATAACATCAAAGTTTGAAATCTTATCCTTCAAAGCAGAATCTACAGTTAAATGGAGTACATATATATATATGTAAATATATTATTATGGAAATAATTGTATTGTAATATATTTTTAAATCACAGTGGAGACCAATGATTTGGACGAGAAGACACAATCTGCAGTCAGTTTATTACAGCAGATCATTGACATGTCTCAACAGGTAATTATTATACCTACAATAAGAAACTATTCACACGGGTGATTTAAAGGTATTACTAGTTATATTACCTTGAATGAATAACGTTTGATAAAGGTCAAGGCTACCATTTCTGTTTAAGAGAGTCTTAGTAATTGCTCAAGTGATTTTACTTTCCAATGGATTATCATAGATCTCTATGCAGTGTTCTCCCCAGGCTGTTTTTGCAGCATGGCAACATGCTCCTATAATTTCTTGCCATGCTGCTATCCTAGGTCTTCTCTGCTATATATTCATAGTAAATCTAAAGTTACCATGCTGCTTTGATTTCACATAGAGTGCTGCTTTAACAGAAATATTGAAATACCATGCTTCTTTCAAAACATTCTGGGGAGAACACTGCCATGCATACATGAATTAATAGTGTGTGTGTGGAGATCCCTTGTTACATATTATTAGCTCACATAATCGATCATTTGAGCACTGGTATCGCAGTCTTTGATGACCTGTTTCATCTGTTGACAATTTTACATTTTTGACTTCTTTTAAATAACCATAGAAGTGATTGACCTCAAATGAAGCACAAATGTTTCAGTAATGTCCCGACGAAGTGTTGTTACTTTTTGTGTCAATTGAAAAATCCATGAGATTCTACCTTAGTGTCCTCACTTCAAGAATATATAAGTGAAGGACGCCCAGGTCTCTGATTGGCCGAGACATTTTCTGCTTTTAGCAGGAGGTTATTGAATGCTACTGCTACTGATGGACATTACGATCTATCACTCTCAACTTTTACTATTTTCACCCAGGGAAGCCAGCCATTTACCGTCCAGGGAGAAGATGGCCAGATGGTGTCGGTCAATCCAGAGACCATCATCGTCCAGCAGGAGGGTGAGGAGGTGCTGCTGACCGAGGGAGGGGCTGGACTGGATGGTAACCAGCAGTATGTGATCCAGTATGTGACCCCTGATGGAACCGAGTTTGACCAGCTGGACCAGGCCTCATTGGTTGAGGTGCAGACCATCCCCGAGGAGGTCGAGACCATACAGACAAGCATTGTTATGGAGGAGGCCAATGTGTCCATGGAAACCTAATAACTGGTTTTGGGCACATGTTAAAATTGTGCTTTTTGTCAAGTGGTTATATAGTCAATAATTGTTTTAATTACCGGTAAAACTTCATGAACTGTCCAGTTGGGTAACAGTTAATATTTATTTGTAAATGACTACTAAGAATGACAACAATTGTCATTTCTAAACTGGACTTTGTGTGAATGTCTAGTGAGTGTGATTTAGGTGAAATGTTTTAGAGCAGAGGCCGCCATCTTGTGTCTCTAAATTATGAATAAATGAATTGTAATTGTGATTAAGTGAGTAATCTTGGAGTGTGGCCTTCTTCTTAGGTAACAGCGCTGTGAGTAAATATCTGTGTGATTCAGATGTCATCTTGGAGCAGAGGCCTCAGTCAGAGGTTACTGGACTGCAAGTAAATGTATTTTAAGTGTGATTAAGTGAGTAATCTTGGAGTGTGGCCTTCTTCTTAGGTAACAGCGCTGTGAGTAAATGTCTTGTGTGATTCAGATGTCATCTTGGAGCAGAGGCCTCAGTCAGAGGTTACTGGACTGCAAGTAAATGTATTGTAAGTGTGATTAAGTGAGTTATCTTGGAGTGTGGCCTTCTTCTTAGGAAACAGCGCTGTGAGTAAATGTCTTGTGTGATTCAGATGTCATCTTGGAGCAGAGGCCTCAGTCAGAGGTTACTGAACTATAAGTAAATATATTGTAAGTGTGATTCAGAGAGTAGCATGGAGAATTGGCCTCATCAATAGGTCATTGGACTACAAGTAAATGTATTGTAAGTGTGATTCAGAGAGTAGCATGGAGAATTGGCCACATTAATAGGTCATTGGACTACAAGTAAATGTATTGTAAGTGTGATTCAGAGAGTAGCATGGAGAATTGGCCTCATCAATATGTCATTGGACTACAAGTAAATGTATTGTAAGTGTGATTCAGAGAGTAGCATGGAGAATTGGCCTCATTAATAGGTCATTGGACTACAAGTAAATGTATTGTTAGTGTGATTCAGAGAGTAGCATGGAGAATTGGCCACATTAATAGGTCATTGTACTACAAGTAAATGTACTGTAAGTGTGATTTAGAAAGGCCATCTTGGACTAGGGCTTTCATCATAGATCACTGGATTGTGAGTAACTGTATTGCGCGATTTGTCCGAGTTTTCTTTGAAAAGGGGCCTCTGAACTAGGGTTAAATGCCTCTATGATGCGTCTTTCCTGTAACTACTGATAATGGACACTTGCCAAATGCTATTACAAAATGAACTTAAAAGAGAGAAATAAATTCAATTGAGCTGTTAATCTATTACAAATTTATTAAAAAGAAAAAATATGTGAAAACAAAATAGACGTCTTGTTCTGTTTTGAGTAAAAGTTAGTCATGAAAGGGAAAAGCAACAAGTTTTACCCAGGTATGTCAGCTAGCACTAGTCATTGAAATATATACTGAAAGGATCCCTTTAGTCTCTAGTTGTATTTGCATTAATATTTGGGGAAAAAAATGAAGGGATCATAATGAAACTTGGTATGCTCGATTCCCTTGCTCCAATTTGAGACGGATCAGAAAATTAAGCATAGAATATGTCCTCAATGACTGTTGCAAACCTCTTGGTACCTGTACATGTGCTTGTTCAAGAGAACAGAAAAAATATACCACAACGGTTAATATTACTCTTGATAAATGCCTGTATAAACAGGTTGTGATTGTTCTTTAACTGTATTTCACCGGGTATAAGTCCATGGTTCAGAATCAATAAACAGTAGGAAGACTGCCTAGTTTCAAAACCTTGAAGTTACAGAATAAAGCATTGAAAAGCAATGCATAATCTCCCAGCAAAAACGATTCCTTTATTGGCTGAGCTGTATACTTATTTAAGTATAAAGGTCACCTATTAAATACTTCCTGTACTCCCTCCCAATGCCAAAACATACTTGCAAATATCTGGAACCTTTCGTTAAAATCGATCCATAACTTTAGAAGGAGTTGTCCGGACAAAAAGTTTCAGGATTCTTTATAAATCTTCACTACAGCAAGATACAGATGAAATACCAGGTATAAAGTCCAAGAATCCTAGTTCTGTAAGATACAGATGAAATACCAGGTATAAAGTCCAAGAATCCTAGTTCTGTAGAAGTTGGTAAAGTAGAAGATGACAGATCAACACACGCAACTCCATGGCATATTATATGCCTGATGATTTAACAAGTTCATTTCATGTGCCACTCTTAATCTCTATGACAATTTATTACAAGGGCCCTGCATCAGAGATAGTAATCGCAGTGTTCATCTGTCTGTCTGTCTGTCAACATTTTGGTCTCCGGACATTATCTCAGAATCTGAAACTCTAATCTTTCTGAAAAATTGATCTGCTGATACAATGCGAAATGTAGATGTGCATTAGGGGATTCAAAATGTCTAAGGTCAAGGTTAATGTCACTGTTACTAAAACATGATTGTGGGGTACTGTTCTCATCTCGGAATCCAAAAGTAATCTTTTGGAAATTTGATATGGTCATACACTGCGATATGTATCAGATGTCTTATAGGGGGGTTTGAAAGGTCCAGGTCACTGTGGTGGACAAAAGGATTTAATAGGTCACCTGAGCTTTAGCTCAAGTGACCTATTGCTATCCGTTTTCGTCCGTCGTCGTCCGTCGTCCGTTAACATTTTACATTTCAAACTTAAAGTCAAGTTCTGCTGGGCCGATTGAACTGAAAGTTGGTAGGAATGATCGCCTCATGGTCCTGACAAAGTGTTGTTATTTTTCGGGTCGATCAGAAATCCAATATGGCCGCCACGGCCGCCATTTTGAAAACCTATTTCAAACTTAAAGTCAAGTTCTGCTGGACCGATTGAACTGAAAGTTGGTAGGAATGATCGCCTCATGGTCCTGACAAAGTGTTGTTATTTTTCGGGTCGATCAGAAATCCAATATGGCCGCCACGGCCGCCATTTTGAAAACCTATTTCAAACTTAAAGTCAAGTTCTGCTGGACCGATTGAACTGAAAGTTGGTAGGAATGATCGCCTCATGGTCCTGACAAAGTGTTGTTATTTTTCGGGTCGATCAGAAATCCAATATGGCCGCCACGGCCGCCATTTTGAAAACCTATTTCAAACTTAAAGTCAAGTTCTGCTGGACCGATTGAACTGAAAGTTGGTAGGAATGATCGCCTCATGGTCCTGACAAAGTGTTGTTATTTTTCGGGTCGATCAGAAATCCAATATGGCCGCCACGGCCGCCATTTTGAAAACCTATTTCAAACTTAAAGTCAAGTTCTGCTGGACCGATTGAACTGAAAGTTGGTAGGAATGATCGACTCATGGTCCTGACAAAGTGTTGTTATTTTTCGGGTCGATCAGAAATCCAATATGGCCACCACGGCTGCCATTTTGAAAAACTATTTCAAACTTAAAGTAAAGTTCTACTTGGCCGATTGAACTGAAACTTTGTAGGAATGATCGAATCATGGTCCTGACAAAGTTAAGTTAACATTATATTATTTTTTACTCAAATTGGTACATATTTCAACAACAAAAATAAATACTGTAGACTCAGGTGACCGTTTAGGCCGATGGGCCTCTTGTTTTGTCTTGTCGACTATTTGTGATAATGTTCAAATGTATGATCAGTAATCTTTTTTGCATGCTCAACCAAAGGTCAAAGGCACAATAAGAGGTATTTGTTCAGCTTAAGACTCCTAAATGCACAGAATAAAATTTCGGGTAAAACATACATTAACAAATAAGAGAACACTTTGAGTAAAACTTAATATGCACTTTAATGATGCAGTCAATAAAATGAAATAAAGTGATGATGTATGGTGCCTTCTTGTCAATGTGAAGCGTTCACCAGGTTCAAGTCAGCAAGCTTTGTAGCTCTGTGTGCTTGTAAGTTCTGCAAATATAAAATAATAAAATCTGAAATAATTTTCACATTAGTGACATGTATCTTAGTTTTAAAATGTTTTGATAAAGTTATTTTAGAAATTTTGAGTATAAAATATAATCTATCTATCCAGAAATTTGAAAGCGTATAATAGTTTTAAGTTAACATTCTTGACAATTCACCCCATCAGAATACAGTGTAGATTATACAGTAAACATGGATACCGAGTGTATATTTTCTCATCTGCTGGTTTGGAAAAGGTTATGGGGTCACACAAATAAAATCAGTATTTGTTTTGTAAGGGTAAATTACCTTAGTGCATATTTCTTTTTATCTACAGTTGATTTAATATAAGAAATTAGCTTACTGTGAAATGTCGGGGTACCCTGTTGTCCTGGCAACTTCCCGTACTTTGGGGCTGGTTTTCACTGCGGCTGTGATCAGTTTTAATATGCTGTCTTGAACACTGTCTGGCACACCCTTACCTAAATTAATACAAACACGAGACTCGGTGTGTTATAATCTCCAGGCCAAGATCTTAGATATAATAAAACTTGTAATTTTTGGCAGCATCAATACTGCACAGAACCTGCCATTATTGAGTTGTTCTGGCTCCATAAGACTACAGGCAATACATGTAGTACGATTTGCTTTTGCCTAAGTGATTTACAATTTGAAAAGTAATGCAAGTAATAGTTAAATGTAACTGGAGTCCTTTGACAAAAATGAACCTCGGTCCATATTGGAACAGAGTTAAATTATGAGTTACCTTGTATGAAAATATGGGACTGTAAATCACATCAATATTTGATAGATAGCTTGAACATGTGTTGAGATATAATCCTACATACCGGAGACCTTGGTCAGTAGTTTCCTCCAGTGAGGTAGGACCCCAGTAGACAGCAGTGTGTGTGACAGGACTGGAGACAGTGGGATACACTCACAAATGGCTGGAAAATACAAGTGGGACGTCAGTCATATACATTGTGGGCGCAGACCGGCCAGTATTTGTGTGTGGGGTTTAACGCCCTTGCAACAGCTAAGGTCATAAAGAAGACAATGACGAAAAGAAACAGTAGGGAAGTTAGAAAAGAAAACGAGATCCCAAGTGTAGCAAAGTGTGCAGCAGAAGAGAACCCCTGCTCCCGCAGAGGTCCCACTTTAGTCGCCTCTTGTGACACGCAGTGGGATACAGAAGGTTTATTCCGTCTCCAAACCTGCACAAGGATACAGGCAAGTACAGGTACTACTTCATAAATGTCATAGCTCCAGTCGTACAGACTGGTAAATAGCCAGGTTCCACTTCCAAATGTCACATACATATACATCCAATAATGTGCAACAACCAATTGGGATTAATTAACTATGCAAAGATATGCAAATAACCTGAAAGCACAGAAGCCAATTATAAACAAACAGAAGTTGGTAGCCTCAGCTAGTGCATAAATATATACTCTTCAATTTAGCAAATGACTCGCACTTGGCAATATGAATTTTTACACCAAATTTGTTTAAAATTCAACCATATTTAGGACAGCTTCTGCACAAAAAACAAGAGGCCCATAGGGCCTGTATCGCTCACCTGGATTATCTACGCAATCATGACAGAATATTCTCCAAATGAGATCCATGGGAATATGACAGACCCCAAGGCCAATCCTTGTAGCATATATATCTGTATTCGATTTTTCATGCCCAGCAATTTTATGTTTGGTTATGGGGTGGGGATCTCAACTGTTTCCAATCTGTGACTCAGAAACTAGGTCCCTATGGTGGTGGCCAGACCCCAGGATCAATTCTAATATCATGACTGCATTTGTCTCTTTTTGCCCAGCATTTGTATATATAGTTTTGGGGTGGGGATCTCAACCGTTTCAAAGTTATGACCCAGGGGTTAAGTCTGCAAGGGTGGGGCAAACCCTGGGGTCAATTCTAATATCATGACTGCATTTGTCTCTTTATGCCCAACAATTGTATATATAGTTTTGGGGTGGGGATCTTAACCATTTCGAAGTTATGACCCAGGGGTTAAGTCTCCAAGGGTGGGGCAGTCCCCAAGGCCATCCTGGAAGCATATGTGCATTCATTTCTTTATACTCAGCGATTGTCTATATGGTTATAGGTCGGGGATCTCAAGCTGTGAATAAGAAACTAGGTCCCTAGGGGTTCGGTCAGTCCCCAGGGTCTATTCTAATATCATGACTGCATTCGTCTCTTTATGCCCAGCATTTGTATATATAGTTTTGGGCTGGGGATCTCAACCGTTTTTAAGTTATGGCCGGAGGACTATGTTTCCAAGGGTGGGGCCAGACCCTAGGGCCATCCCGGAAGCAAATGTGCATTCTTCTCTTTATACTCAGCAATTGTATATTTGGTTATATATAGGGTATCCCAACCATTTCCAGGCAATAAACTTTTTTTGGCCCCACCCCTTAGCCTGGGGGGTCAGCCCCACCATTTGTACAATTTTGAATCCCTGCCTTTTATGAATGCTTCCAACCAAATAGGATTGATATCCAGTGCATAGTTCTACAGAAGAAGTCGTTTGTAGAAATATAGCCAAATAACCCTTTTTGGCCCAGCCCCTCAGCCCTCTGGGGGGTCAGCCCCACCATTTGAACAATTTTGAATCCCTGCATCCCACGAATGCTTTTGATTAAATATGATCGATATCCAGTGCATAGTTCTACAGAAGAAGTCGTTTGTAGAAATATAGCTAGCCAAATTACCCCTTTTTGGCCCCGCCCCTCAGCCCCCTGGGGGGTCAGCGCCACCATTTGTACAATTTTGAATCCCCACCACCTAGGGATGCTTCCAGTCAAATTTAGTTAAATTCCAATCAGTGGTTAAGAAGAAGAAGTCGTTTAAAGAAATTGTTGACGGACGGAAGACAGACGCCACGGTATGGCATAAGCTCACCTTGGTCCTTTGGACCAGGTGAGCTAACAATAATATTCTTAAAATTCTTTATAAGAATTGATTCATGTCCGACAGAAATCACATAAATTTCACAGGCACAATATTTCAGTTGGATTTTTGGATTTATCAGAAACTGTACATATTATACGGACACTTACCCTGGAGGGTAAGGTGCCATAGTTCGGAGACATCCTCCCACACTGGTGTGTACACGTCACTGATCTGGAGCACCTCCTTCTGTTTATGGGACTTGATGGTAAATGGACCTTTCACAAACGACATCACCACGACAAAGAACCTTGATTTCTGGTCGGAAAGTACTGTTACAGAAAGAAATGATTACCTGCTTTTAGTATACATGTATTGATAAGGTTTTTGCTCATGCTTTGGTTTTGTTATTTTATCTGTATATGGTTTAGTATTTTGCCATCATTAACCTTTTATGTACAACGTATTTAAATTTATAAGTTTCCATTTTTTTTTTTATTATATCCCTGCCAGTAAAGCTGCAGGACTGTAATGTTTGTTTGATGTCAGTTCATCCAAACAATATAGATACAGGTTGGAGTCTATGTCAATACTGTGCTTGGATGAACATTTTTAAGCTTCAAGCCAACATGAAATTATTGTTGTGTACATGTTTATGCATTGATTTCGTTAGGCAATACTAACTGTGGAGGAAGTATATTATAAAAGCATTGTTAGGCTATATTATACACAGTGTAACAGACGTATGGACTGTGATAATCATATAAGAGTTATCTGCACTTAGAAATCGTCTGTGGCGGGACATCACAATAAAGATTATGATCACATTTAGAATCACATGCCTGCAGTTTTAGTAATTAAGGGGTTGGAATACTGTGTAATTTTGTCCTTGCGAAGCCCGCTAAAGGTGAAACTGGTCGACCAGTACTGAATAAATTTGAAGAAACCTACCCTGATCATAATTTAATTAGAAGTTTACCAGATGTATTTTGAAATGGAACACTTTCAGTTTATATCAACTGTGTTCGATACATTTAGGGTTGAAATTAATTATAACATGTATGATTGAACATGTATTTGTGCATTAAGTGTTGGGTATTTTAACTGGCCTGACACAATTAAGACAGAAGGTTACCTTTGGAGGTTTTGTACTGGCGCAGTAACAGGAACATCCCTAATGTGACAAGGTTACACCACAAAATCAGATACTCTTCTCGGTTCACTACAACAAAATAGGATTACACATACTTAGTGATTCAAGTTTTGTTTGATCATACAGACAAGTGAGATTTTTTCTCTATGATTTTCATAAAAAGAAGTCTTGCCAATCTGCATGCAGATAAGCAAAACAAGAGGCCCATGGGCCTTAACGGTCACCTGAGTCCTACAGTATTTATTTTTGTTGTTGAAATATGTACCAATTTGAGTAAAAAATAGTTAAGTATAATGTTAACTTAACTTTGTCAGGACCATGAGCTGATCTTTCCTAGACCGATTTTAAGTGAGATCGGCCTATTAGAACTTGTTTTTAAGTTTGAAATAGGTATTTACAAAATAGCGGCCATGGCAGCCAAATTGTATTTCTGATTGACCCGAAAAATAACAACACTTTGTCAGGACCATGATTCGATCATTCCTACAAAGTTTCAGTTCAATCGGCCAAGTAGAACTTTACTTTAAGTTTGAAATAGTTTTTCAAAATGGCGGCCGTGGTGGCCATATTGGATTTCTGATCGACCCGAAAAATAACAACACTTTGTCAGGACCATGAGTCGATCATTCCTACAAACTTTCAGTTCAATCGGCCCAGCAGAACTTGACTTTAAGTTTGAAATAGGTTTTCAAAATGGCGGCCGTGGCGGCCATATTGGATTTCTGATCGACCCGAAAAATAACAACACTTTGTCAGGACCATGAGGCGATCATTCCTACCAACTTTCAGTTCAATCGGCCCAGCAGAACTTGACTTTAAGTTTGAAATGTAAAATGTTAACGGACGATGGACGACGGACGACGACGGACGAAAACGGATAGCAATAGGTCACTTGAGCTAAAGCTCAGGTGACCTAAAAAGACAGAGCACCAATGTTTTCTAGCGAGTGCTAATCTTCTGGTCTATCAAAGAAAATATATGCATGTTCCTTTATACATGTGAGTTTCACTATCTAGATTTGTAAGAAAAGAATGTAACAAATATAATGCATTTCTGTAACAATTCCCTTGATCTCGAGTGTTAAAGCCTTTCATCGTACACTGGGGACACAGAGAGTTTATGCCTCTTCTCCGATGGCCTGACTACAGAGAGTTTATGCCTCCTCTCCGATGGCCTGACTACAGAGAGTTTATGTCTCCTCTCCGATGGCCTGATAAGGAGATTTTGTACACTGTACATACAGAGAGGTAATGCCTCTTCCATGATGGCCTGATTCAGACAGGCACAGGTGCTGGACACACTTATAGTAATATAATGTGTATATAATATATTTACTATTATAAAGTATATCCACATCATATAACTATTAGTGTGTCCAGCACCTGTGTATTTACAGAGTATTGATAAAGGCTTCACTATGGCCTCCCATAGGGGACTGTGTAATGTACTTACAGAGAAGTGGCACTGCCTCCACGACTACCTGACACAGGACGTGCATGTTACTTACAGAGAAGTGGCACTGCCTCCACGACAACCTGACGCAGGACGAGCATGTTTCTTACAGAGAAGTGGCACTGCCTCCACGACAACCTAACACAGGACGCGCATGTTACTTACAGAGAAGTGGCACTGCCTCCACGACAACCTGACGCAGGACGTGCATGTTTCTTACAGAGAAGTGGCACTGCCTCCACGAAAACCTGACACAGGACGTGCATGTTACTTACAGAGAAGTGGCACTGCCTCCACGACAACCTGACACAGGACGTGCATGATACTTACAGAGAAGTGGCAATGCCTCCATGACAACCTGACACAGGACGTGCATGTTACTTATAGAGAAGTGGCACTGCCTCCACGACAACCTGACACAGGACGTGCATGATACTTACAGAGAAGTGGCACTGCCTCCATGACAACCTGACACAGGATGTGCATGTCATCGTCTGTAGAAATCAGATCTTTCTCTAACACCACTAGGTTCATTAAGGCTCCACACACCACCAACAAGCTCCCCTGAAATGTGTCACTGAAGGTGAGTATCAACATATACATGTTTGTCAACACTATTTTCGATAATGGAAAGTAGATTTAAGATATAAAAATAAAATATTTCTCTTTATAGAGTAGAACGTTTTTTTCTTGAAGCAGACCAGCAAAAATAGTACAGCACACTTTTGGTCAACCAATTTTTTTTGTTATTTAACTATTGTTTCTATCCTTTCATTGTACAACTAGTGCTATTCTATCAACTTTACACAAGGAGGCCCCAAGACTTTTATTTGCCTTTTTACTGTTGTCCCTACTATGACCAGACTCAGGACCTACCTTTGTTTGTTTACTATCCAACCCTTAAAAGGAGATGAAAGACTCTGTCTGTTTGCTTATCAGCCCTTAAAAAACTACTTGCTATCAACAGCTTCAAAAACTGTTTCAGAATTTAGCCTACACTTACTTTGGGTATCCTCTCTCCATAAAACTATTATTAGAGCCTAGCCTTATCTATCCTATCCTTTTTCTTAAAACTATTCGGTAACAGAGCTTAGAATTACCTTTGCCTGTTTGCTATCTTCTTCCTCCAAGACTGTGCTGAGACAGAGCTTGAAGTAGTCGACCAGCAGAGTCTGTGAATGGTTGATAAGCAGTATCTGGCGTGACTCGTCCTCTGCCATGAAGTGACAGAAGGCTGGTAACAGGAAGCGTAGCAGATCAACGTCATCACAGCTATGGTTATCTCCTGTGTCATGTAAACCATCATCACTTCCACAGTCTCCACAGGCTTCTAAACTAAAGGACACTGATTTAGATTTGTGGGAAGAAATGTCTGTCACATTGTTGTTTCTCTCCCTTTGGTTTTGATTGTTTAGAATATCACTTTCCAGGACTGAATTAGAATCTGCAGTATTTCCCTGACCTGACTGGTTTCTTTCCTCACATTGTTTAGAAATGTCTGAAACTTTGTTGTCGTCGCATTTAATGTCACATTGCTCCATTGAAGATAAAAGATTCTCTTCAGCAGGATTAATATTTTGTGTGACCTCTGACCCTGGACTGTCCTGAGAGGTCACTGGACCAGCATTGTCTTTACCTACTGACGATTTCTGTGACTGGTTGGTAAGCGTCGTGTCCTGTTGACTATTGTGTTGTTGAGACATTCCTGTCGGTGTGTTACAACATCCTTTGATTCCATCACCACCGACTTTAGCCATCTTTCTGGATTGCACCTGCTGTTTACTACAGGAATAAAAATATCACAGTTTACTTCATAATTAAATCAACAAATCAATCATATTAAATGCAAATCTTTTCACAAAAATCGTGTCAATGTATAACAAGAACTATTACTTATAGGCTAACTAATACACTCGCACCTTCTAAGAACTAACTTTTGGTCGTAATTCACTCAGACTAATACCATTCACAAGGAAAAATAAACGGCATGATTAACAACTACCTTGCAAACTGATAAAGTGTACAAAGTTTTTATGAAAACTATGTAATATATCAATAGGAGAAGTAGTCCGGACACCTTTTTTGCTGTTTTTCTTTTAGAAAAGGGACAAAACTCTTTGTCGTAATGGAAAATAACTACTAGGTATTGATAAAGTGTATAAAGTTTCATTGAAATCTATGGAGTACTCTGATGCAGGAGACTCCATTAACAAGGTTCTTATAAAGATATGTCTACAAATAGAATGACAGACATCTTTACTGTAGAAAGTATAATCAATACATTCACATAGTAGAAAGACTTTACCAGACTTTTAGGAGATAAGGCACCAAGGCGTATGTGTGTTCCTTAAGAGCAGAAGTCTCCTCGGACATCCACACCCCAAGGACTCGGATAGTGGCAATCACGACGGGCTCTGGATATTTCTACAAGCACAATCTACGCTATATAACTGTGAAAATCTTTGCATCTGTTTTACTTTCAATCATCAAGGAGAATGCAAATTCAACATCAGGTTTAAACTTCTTCTGTAATGGCTTTGTTTTGTTTTGAATCCATCAGAAATTAAAATCTCAAAATGGTGAACGAATTAACATGAGGCAACTCTTTGAAAATGAAACAGTGAAAATTTATCAAAGCAATAGGTTTAACTGAGTAATACAAAAACTTTGAAATGTTTGTATAATTTCAACATGAGGAAAATTTAGTATATAACAACGCATAGAACATTCCCCAGTGAAGACTTGGAAACTGCTTTTTACCACATTTACATTAATGAAATGTACTCCCTAAGTACTGTTCAGACACATAAATTTCTACCCGAGTTGTCATTGGCTGAGTATAGATCAGATCTGGTGAGAGACAAAGTCTACATACATTTGAGGTTTCCTTCTCAGAGGCCTCCCGGAGAAAACCCAAGATTGCATTAACAGAGCCCACCATGGCATGGTGGAGTTGCGTGACCTGTTTCTCATCCAGCTTCATTGACGGAGAATTGGTCATGTAGTAAATGATGTTTTCCATCAGCAGATAACAGCTACACAGAACATCTGCCTTCTCCACGACCTAGAGAGAAATCCACATCAAATACCTTTTACATACTTTTCTTTTTTAGAAATACCAAGAGTAAAACCTTACATCTCCATTCAACATATTCAGAGTAATATTAAGTCATCTTAACCCTTACACCACCGTAGACCATAATAGACTCAACCAAATCAATACATGGTAGAGTTTACTAAAGTTACATAGGGGTGAAAGCGTTAAATAAAATGAAAATCAGGGAAAGATCTCCAGGAACTCAGTGCAAATCACAGATTCTGACATTATTTTCCGTCATTGAACAACATCTCCATTGTTGACATGCTTGCAGTCCTTAATCATCTATTCAACACCCTGAATAATGAAACAGGTTACGTTTTGTAGTAAAATGTATCAATGAGTCCACGTTAGGTAGAAACAGAAATATTACATGTTGAAGCAAAGCCTTAACTGGTTGCCCAAGTGTGTAAACCTTCAGTGTCGTTACACAAATTCATATGTAACAGTGGTCATTATTTTTTCAATGCCTCCGTTAGGAGTCAAACACAGGACCTATGGTTTACTAGTCTTACGCTCTACTGAATGAGCTAAAGAGAAATTCTCCCTAGCCGAGTCGGTAGGAAGCGGCTTATATTTCACCATGGTCACATATGTTAACTGAAATATTTAGTCTCAAATTCTTTCTTTATAGCACTTCAGATGTAAACACCATTTTACATATGCAAACTTTAGAAGAACATTAAAAGTATGGAATTAAGTTCAGTTTCATATACCTGCTCAAAAGGGAAGTTTTCTAATATCATCCTGATTTCTATACAGCTCAGGTGAGTGATGACCAGAAGAAGCTGCTGGTCGGAGGTCAGTGGTGGAAGGACAGTGGTCACTCCTAGGCGGTCAATCATGGCAGCAACCAAGCACAAAGTAGGATTTCGCTGGTCCTCACCTGCAAAAGCATCACCATGAAATTGATATTGTTGCTACTACATACAGAGTAGAAATAATGAATAGTTAAATGATACTATTCATATATAGCTATCACATTTATATAGCTATTTTAATCATTTGCAAACACACTATCCTCTGACAGTAATGAAATCTTCATTAACAGATATTTTTCTGTTTTCATTATTTTATACATTTTGTCTTTTGTAAAATACTCGTGTGAACAATTCATCCTAAATGTTGCTAAACAAATCACACACAACTCTATATGTAGCTTAACATGTTGAGGATACAGACAAAACAGTATGACCCTTTGCCCATGGTTAATATTGGTTATACAGATCATATGTTGTTTAAAGCTTTTCACACATTTGATCCATGTGAACTTAAAAAGCAGGTCATGGTAGTTCACTTATACAAACTTGAAAACCCTTCATCCCAGGAGGCTTCTTGCCAAATATCATGACTCTAGGCCTCTTGGTTTTTGAAAAGACCTTTAAATGTTTTAACAAATTTGACCCCTCTGATCTGGATAGTGGTTCAAGTTATTTATTTGGACACAAGTGATAGCAATTAAATGCCAGTATGCTACTGGCCAAATATCATCACACTAGGCTTCTTGGTTATAAAGAAGAAGTTGTTGTAATGTTTTAAGAAATTTGATCCCTGTGACCTTGAAAGTAGGTCAAGGTCATTTACTTGAACAAATTTGATAGCGCTTTTCCCCAGCATGGTAGTGGGAAAATACCATGACCCTAACAGTAATCAATCTACAATTTATTTCCATGGGTCCTTTTCAACTGTATAGCTAAAAACAATGGGTCCCACAATATTAAATTTTAGTATTTCCAGAAATTCTACTAGTCCCATGAAACTAGGGACAAAATTCTATGAGTAGATATAGGACTTCGGACTCATATGTAGAGGTATCCCTGCCCTAAGCCTCTCCATTATTCAGATGTTATTCAAAGTGCCTTTGGGCAGAAAAGCTAACAAATTATGAGTGGTGAGGTAAATCTTATCAGAAACTTCATTGAAACAGAGGTACATATAGCAGTGGTGAGGTAAATCTTATCAGAAAATTCATTGAAACAGAGGTACATATAGTAGAGAAACACTGACCTACCTAATCTACTGGTAAGGATTTCTCTCACTGTTTTCACCAAGACTGGCAGCCAAGTACTTTTCTTACATTCTTCAACCTAAAGGAAATATCAATAAAACAATGAGTATAAGATTGTCAGATTTCGATACCAACACTTAACTGATGTCCTATGGTGAAGGTCTAAAGACCTTGTTCATGGATATTGTTTTGAATATTAATTTAGATATACAATATAATCTAGAAAGCTTTTGATAATGCAAGTTAACCCTTTCACCACTGTAGACCATAATGGACTCATCCAGATCAATGCATGGTAGAGTCTACTAAAGTTACATAGGGGTGAAAGGGTTCAGAGGCCAGTTGTAACACTTACCATGTCATCAGGAATACTTTGAAGCATTTGTTGTAGGAAGCCGCACATTTCAAATTTGTTGTCATCCTGTGAAAAAGGACAGATTTGTGCATAACTATTTTTCCTTTTAAACATTTGAAAGTAAAAAGAATAGTGACAACTCCTGAAGATTTGTTTCCATCAAGTACATTTTTTTGCCTGTGTGGTTGCCAACATATTTGCCCTCAGGGCATAATATTTCTATGATTGTTTCATGATAAAGTTTGAGTAACATTGGGACATTTTCAAATTATTTTTAAGAGGGTTCTGTAAATACCATACAGTATCCTCCTGAAATGAAAAAAATGGACTTGGCAAACTTGTAGACTTATTGGGTCTTGGGGATCTTACCCTACTTCTTTTGAAAACAAGAGTACAGCGGGGCAGAATAATATACGCCCGTCGAATGCCATATAGTGTTGTTTACTTTCTTACATTGAAATAAGATCTGCATCATTCTTAGAGTGGTAAGCTGAAAATCTCAGTACAAAAAATCAAATACTGAAATGAACAAAGGACAATACTTTTTACAAAAATCGTCCAATCAAACTTCTTTTAAGTGAGACACAACTTCATATCATGATTACAATGCATACCAAGTTTCAAAGAGATCCGTTGAAAAATATAGGAGGAGATTGCTGGACAAAAAAAATTACTGAAATAAACAAAGGGCAATAACTTTTGGAAAAATTGTCGAATCAAAATTCTTTTAAGGGAGACACAACTTAATATCATGATTATAATGTATACCAAGTTCCAAATTTGACGGGCATATAATAAATATTGGTCATAGAGAGGAAAGGATGTGCATAACTGATTCAATAAATGTCTCCTCTACAAGGAAAAATGGCTGCCATCTGTATACCATTACCTGAAATTTGTTGAATGATTTTACAAGGTGGACCATCATGCTGTGAAGAAGCTTAGTCTGTCTGTGTGTCAGCCACACCTTAGGTCCAACCACAGACAGCATACATCTCAGCACACCCTCTGCTCTCTCCGCCCCTATAACAACAGACAACATAATCAGGGATGGATTCTATTTCTTGCCTATTACCTAAAACCGTAAAAAAAAACTACTCTTCTAATAAAGTTGTAAATTGTCTGCACATTTCTCATTTGCATATGAAGCCCGGATGGCAATTGTGAATGACGTCAGTGACCCTGACTGACCCCAAAACGTCAAAAAATGACGTCACAAACAATACCATGACCTCGAAAGGTCACTATAATTCCCCTGCCAGTCTGTGCCTGTAAGTGATCCAGACCCATGATAGTATTCCAGCACCACCAGAAATGCGGATATCTCGGTCTAGTATGCAAGAAAGCTGGTATGATGAATTTTGTTTTGAAATTTTACATTATCTATGGTACGATAATGTAAAATTTCAATATAAATTGAAATTGATCAGACCTTGAGGTATTGGTTTCGGCAGCTACAGATCAGACAGAAATGAAGTTATCTGTAGTTAACTTGAGTTATGATTTATCTAACTGTCTAACATGAAACAGTTGTCGTGTTGTTCACACTTTTTCCTGGATTTTTAATTTCACCAGTTTGAACGGTATAATCAACAATGAAATAGAAGATGCATCACTTATCTAGGACGTTGCGTCTCCACACCCACCCACCTTCTGTGATAAAACAGTTCTGTAAACTATCATTTTTAATATTTACAAACCATTTTTTATTTATTTTTTTGTAATCTGTTGATAAATCATAACTTTAAAATCAGTTTAATTGTTCACAGATTTATATCTTTGTTCCAATTTACCCATAATAAACTGTAAGATACACAGCAAAACGTTCAGTTTACAGTAGTCTCCTGTTTTACTCTCTCTTGACTTTGGGAGAGGAATTGACTTGCAGTATATGAGGCCACTGATGTGGGGGTCAATTTAGAGTTGAGTATTTTCCTGCACGTTGCAGTTTGGGGACAGAAATAGCATCCAAGTTATGGCATGTCAATGCCCTTTTAGTAGCCTGACCAATTTTGAACAACATTGTCATATGTGAACCCCAAATAAACACATTAACCAAAATGCGTAAATATAATTTGATCTACATCTTCATTATCCTTTAATGTTTTCCTAAAAATATAAATCAAACAGCTGACCAAAGCTAAACACTTTTTATAGGTTCCATTTTAATTTGAATTAAGCAACTTTTGATCCTCCTACCATACAGGTTGTCAAGGATGATTCTGCACAGCGTGATGGGTGTCAAGTTGGCCAGCAGCTGATCACATCCTTCCGCTGTGCTGGCCAGGTTCTGTAGTATGTCATAACAGTCAGCAACCATAGTTGTCACCACCTCATCCTCCCCGTCAGTACCTCTGATTAACATGTTATAATCTGTATTTACAATTTATCTGAGGAATGCGATTGTTTTCAGGATTCATGTTTGAATTCCTCAAATGTTCAAATATAACATTGTTTCAATCAGCTGCAGAAATTCAAAAAAAATAAAAATTTGGTATACACTTTTTTGCACTTTCAGTTTCACTCTTCATACTCTCTTTGTTATGGAAAAAAATTGTGCTGAAATCGTGCTGCAATATCAGATTCATAGTGAGACAATAATTATGTTGTCCTAAATTAGAAAAGACAGCTATTTGAGAAAATGCTGCCACATTAACAAGTCCACTTTTATCATCTAAAAAGTATTTAAAAGGTATCTTATACTGTATAATGGGAAATGTTTGCAGCAGTTTAACTTTTGTCTTTTTTGCCCTCCCAAATGAAGGCAAATTTATTATGAATACTAGTAGGTATGCAATAGACAATATATATAGTAACTACACGTGAAGGCAACTATTTAACTGGGCGAAAGTTTGACTGTATACAGTATTACCTGAACAATGACAATGTTAGGTACCCGGGGTTCTTCAACAAATTAAACAGGTTGGTACATACCTTAGGTTTGTAAACAAATCAAATGGTATGGTACGTACCCTGGGTTCGTTAACACTATCCCATTCAAGATTTCAATGTTTCTCTTCAGTCCTACTTGTGCAATCTGAAATCAATGACCAGGTAAAAGTTACATGCTACCTGCACAAAAAATATATTGCAAACATGTAAATCAAATGAGTTAGGTTACTAACAAAACTTATCAAAAATGTTATTCTCTGCCATCAAATTTAGAATTATCTTCAGCATTTATAAAAATAGGAAAACACTTTTATGAAATTTGTTAGGATAATCATTAAATACTTGCTAATTTAATGAACAAATATCTGCACCTATCAAAATTAGGTAGGTCGCTTCAAAATAATAGGGAAAAAAACAAAACAACATCTATGTGGTATATAATCACCACTGCACACTTCTCAACATCTTAAACAGTATGGTCCTACTATATAAAGACGTGTCTTACCTGATGAGGTTCGGTACACAGACCAGACAGGATACTCAGAGCGATTGATTGATATATGCTAGCAGCACATCCCTCTGGAGCAGACTCTGTCAAACATAACCAACAAATATTGTAATAAGAGCACAAGTTTAAGTTTACTTCTCAAACATGAAATTGTCTCTTTTATATACTGTAATAAGATAGGCTAAAAGTTTTTATGTACTTTGTAGCTGATTTTTTTTTCTCCATATTTATACCATTTAATGATTTCAATCTGTTCATCCATTTATGTGCTCACATCACATTCTACACACAAAAAAAGATTTTAAACAAACTCACTAGATTTGAGAAGCCTGGTAAGGAACTTCAAGCCAACTGTTGATAACAAGTCATTCCTTTCTTCACTTGATAGAGGTTTTGCTTTAGTTAGTTTTGCTATCTGAAATATAAACTTATTCAATTTATTAATAATGACCCATTAACACATATTACATAGGGCCACAATGAATGAGAAATGGGAATGAAAATGGTATGCATGCCAAGATAACAAGTGAAGTAAAACAGATATCCTAAAGGGACGTTGGCTCCCACCATCATAATTCATTAACTCTATGTAAGTTCATCTATTAGGACTATGGGGAACCTTCCTATGAAATTTGAGAAAGACTCATCATGTACTGTGATATTGTGATAACAAAGAATTGGTTGAGGACAGATGCTGGAAGACAGGCCACAGTTAAAGGTCAGTTTGATAATGGTGAGCTAAAAAATGTTGAGGAATACGGGAAGACAACAAAAGATCTGAAATATTGCAGAGGGCATTAAAAACAACCTCTGGATCTGCAAAGGTCCCTAAAATTCATCTGTTTTCAAAAAGAACAATAATGCATTGTACATACCAGTAATAAAGCAGCAAATTTTTCATTGTCAGATTTGGCGTCTCTTAACACTTTCAAACACATCTCACTGCTTGGTTCCTCCATAGTATTCTGCTGTAAAAGTGACATTTGATTTATTAAAGGCTTTGGTACATTAGCTTTCTTGTTGTGGCTCAACTTCTAAACAGACAGTAAATCATATAAGCTGTTTGAAGATGCCAACTCCAACACAACCAACCCAACCACCTACCTGTGGGGAGGAGTTATTCAATTTATTCTTTGAATTCATCATTTCTAAAAATTATGAACATAATATTTGTTAAGGCTTGTAAAAATGGATTTTATATGTCAGTTTTTGTGATTAGAACATGAAATTTAGGTCATTCTCTCAACCTATTGGATTCACATTCAAATTAAATTCCATGTTCTTATTGCCAGTGTAGCCACTTAAAATATGATGTAAATAAGGTCATATTTGCCACCAAGATAAAGGTTTAATACACACGTTATACCCCTTGTTAATTTTATCAATTATGGCCATTATGCACTTGTTTCAACCAAAAAAACATTATCTTTGAATCACTTTTCGCTATGATTAATAATATATTAGACAGAGCCAAATTGTGTTAAATGCCAGTTAAAATATCTTATCACCTTCACACCAATTCATAACAACTGGTCTTAAAACAAGAATTATATTTCTTCATTTGAAATTGATCCAAATGCCAATCTTATTTTATAATATGATTATATTGGAGGCATGGTAGTCTAATGGTAGGATGCTGGGTTCGTGACCGAAGGGTTGTGTGTTCGAGTCACATCACGGCACCTTGTTGTATCTTTGAACAAGATTCTTTACTCTGCTTGTTCTAGTCTACTCAGCTGTAAATGAGTACGTGGTTGGGCAGTGCTAGAATTGTTGAATGTTAGCTGTGAGCACCGAAATAGCAGCACCGGCTGTATATATGCTCCCCAGGTAGTTGAGAAAGATATTGGCTGGTTGCAAAGGCCCTATAACCATGGATAATAACTTGTTAACTGCTTCTAACAAATTGTGCTACTTGATCTACGGTACCAAAACACTCCCTCCTTCAAAAAAGTCTTAACCCCAAAGACACAGGCGACCCTTTATCATCTTATGTTGGTACGTTGTTATAGGCGCCAAATGTAATATGGAAATTTTAAAGACCAGACAAGTATTTGAACCTGGAATCTCCGAACTCTATATGGACACTAACCTGCGTTGTAAATGTGAAAGGAAATGTCAATGTAAGGCTAGTCAGGGGTTCCAACCTGGGACCCTTCTAGCTCTATAGGTGGATACTCTACCAATTGAGTTTCTTCATCAAAACTTGCATATATATTGAAGCAAGTTTTTTTTTTCGAAAATAAAAATGAATGGAAAGAATGAGACACAGTATGAATATACAACTACCACTGATTATTGGACAACAAAATGTGTCTCATCCTACCAGAACTGTTTGTTAGTGTTTCTGATTTACTGTCAAGTCTTTTATTACACAACAACACTAGACTACTGTATCACAATACTACTGGATTACAGTGCATGGACATAGCTATATATTTCTCCCACAACCACTATAGGTTACCTCACACCCAATTCATTGGATAAACCTGCTAGGAGTTGGTAAACATTTTTGGTTACCCACTAGTATATATTTGACCATAATTGTAGAATCTATCCAGTTACTGGCAATATGTTCGGTCAGTAGAAGTAACTGGGGAGTAACACATTAAACGACATGCTTACAGCTGTATCAGTCGATGAATTCTAGTATTAAAACCCTGGCACCGTTCCTTTCTGTCTTCTTTTCCCACTGTCTGTAGCCAACATGTGCGTCGTCTGTCCGCGTTTTGAAAACGAACACTGAAGAGTTCCGAGGAAGGGATCAGTGGTTATTTAGGTATATACATAGGAGATTATTAATTTACCATATACGCCTAAAAGGCAATATACGTTATTTTATTCAAAAGGATGCATATAAAATTCAAAATAAAAACATTAAATTATATTTTATGTCGAAATTTACATTTTGCATAACATTTTTCATAACGAATATCCAATACCGGGTTCTGGATTAGAAACAATTGATTACTTCCGGTTTCATTTTAAAAGGAAAGCATGGCCGGTCTAGAATTACTCTCCGATCAAGGATTCCGCATTGACGGGCGAAGACCCCACGAACTAAGGAAGATCCAGTGTCGTCTTGGAGTGTTTAACCAAGCTGACGGTTCTGCATACATAGAACAAGGCAATACCAAAGTTTTAGCTGCTGTGTATGGCCCTCATGAGGCAAGTTTTATATTAGGTATTAACGTTAGCAGTCCAGAGTATCGATATAAAATAAAAAGTATTATTATATTTATAGAGAGTGACATGGTAAGTATAACACGCTCAATTTCCACTCAAGAGACACACAAATACACTTTTAACAACATGACTTTGATATAAAGGGGACAAGGATCAGTGTATAACACATGTAGAAGTTGTTCAATGATTAGGTTGCCTAACAAGCGTCAGCTGTAGCGAATTTCCCATTAGCTCAATGTTACAAATATCTGAAATACACATTTGTTATACTGATATGGGTCAGCACACAAACATACACATGTGACCAATATCAGTATAGCTTATATGTATTTCAGACAAGTAACGGCACTATCTTTATCTCTATTCCTCGTCCTGCTACAAGCTTTTGCCGTTAATTCTCCCCGTTCAATGTAGGAGAACCCCTGGGTTCGTGTTTGAAAAAAAGGGGGGAATAGTGTAAAAGATGTGCATTGATTAGATTGCTGTACAAACGTCAGCTGTAGGGAATTTTCTTTAGCTCAGAGGTAGAGTATCGGGTTGGAGAGCCAAGTGTCGCAGGTTTGTGCCCCAGCAACAGCAATTAGTTATCTTTATCAATATTCCTCGTCCTACTTCAAACTACAATCGTCGGCGACCATGTAGCTCAATTGGTAGAGCGTCCGTCTAGAGTTCGGAGGGTCACAGGTTCGAACCCCGGTCTGGCCGTTACATTTTCTCTTTCTCCTGTTACTAAAATTGGGGGGCTTGGCAACTTTTGTTTCAAGCATTGGAGGGGGATACCAAACTTGGGTTGTAAAAGTTGTGTTTTCGGGGGCGAAGACTTAAAAAAAGGAGGAATGTAGCGCAACTGGACTGGGTTGATCGTCGGCGACCAGGTAGCTCAATTGGTAGAGTGTCCTTCTAGAGTTCGGAGGGTCCCAGGTTTGTACCCCGGTCTGGCCGTTACATTTTCTCTTTCTCCTGTTACACAGAAAACGAGTCATGTTTTTTTACAGTGCAGTACAGTATAGACTTAGCTACAAAGATACACATAATATATAAATATGCCAGTTTTTCAGAGCTGTCTTCAGCTAGTGGTTTTTATTATATTTCAATAATATAAAATCAGAAATACTGTTTTCTTTATTTACTCAAAAAACACCTTTGAAATGGAAAGTTGTGGGCGTGGCATGGCATAGTGGATAGCACTCTTACCTGTCTCCAATGTCTGATCAAATGTGAAATGTATTGAATCATCTGCCAGACCAAGTGGATTTTCTCTGTGAATTCCCACATTAATACCCTCTGTGCACTTCCACTATGGCCAACAATAGTGATTAATATAAGTTTAACAAAAATTGTTTCCTAATTGTTTTAAAGTAAATAAAGCTTTTGATACCTTATACATTTTAAATACTTTTATTAAAGTTTTGGTGAAATTCATGAATATAACCTTCAGTATTCGTTGCTGGTATCAAACCATGCTGGGGTGAGGGGCTATCAAGTTAGTTCAATTGAATGACCTTGACTCCATTCCATTGTCACAGGGGCCAAATGTGTTGAAACCTTTTAACAACTTCTTCTGAAAGCAGAATAACCAAAATGACTAGGGTGATGACATTTGGCCTGTAGTGTGCTGGGCTGTCAACTTTGTTGAAATGGATGACTTTGATCTACTTTCTTCATCTTGTGGGTCATATGTATTAAAAAGATCAATTGAGACATTTTTTGAAGATTCAAAAAGATTGAAATAGTAACAATAAGTCTGTAGCTATCAGTTTTTGTTTTTCAAATATATTACCTTATACAACGCGGGTTCTATGAGCAAAACAAAAAAATCTAATTAAAAGTCATACCTAGAAATTAAAATACAGAGTAATTATAGACAGCCTGTAATGTAAGCTAGCTTAAATGATGAAATTTATAATAAATATTTCTACAAGAATGTTGACATTTGCCATGTAGGTTCCCGAGGAGTCAAACATGGATGTATTGAAACAATAGTAGAATTTCTATTTATTCTAATGTTTTAATGGTTAGCTCATGTTTATTATAGTTGAATATCATATTACTATGTCAATATGTCTCTCCAATTTGGCTGTCGATAAGTTCTGCTGTTTTGTAATATAAGTGGTCTGTAGACGGTTTAGCCATCTTATTGATCAGCTAGCTCGTCCAACAATTTATGTTTTTGCAATTTTTTTATTTAAAGATTTATGATAACATTTGCTTTACAGATCCGGGGAAGCCGAAGTAAAGTTCTACATGACAAGGTCCTGGTAAACTGCCAGTACAGTATGGCCACATTTAGTACTGGAGAACGCAAACGGAGGCCTCGTGGGGACAGGAAGTCACAGGAAATGACCATGCATCTTCAACAAACATTTGATGCTGCAATCCAAACAAGTCTTTATCCCAGGTCACAGATTGATATTTTTGTAGAGGTAAAACAACTCATAACCATGCAGTAACAGTTCGTGTTCTTTATCTTTCCTTTTTTGTTTGGACAGAGATAATGGGTTGACAGCATATGAGAACTCTTACTTAACATTGTTACTGGGACAGTATACATCACCAGCCTGCTTGCTAAAATAATGAAACCTTATGATGTTGATAACCTTAAGTAATGATGTTATGGAATGTAGTCTTTGGGGACAATGACTTCCATGAATTCCAGGAGGAAAACTCCATCTTATTAAACATTATACCCGATTGTTGAAACAAACAGAATTCCTTACCCTTATATGTTGCTAATTGTATGAAATAGAAAGGTGGTTGAGATCCCCGACTTATAACCATATTAAACTGCTAGGCCTCCAGATACAAACATGCTGCCACATTAGTACCAGATGTCACTGTTGGAAATTTAGCTCCTAGATCATAATTAACATGGAAACATTGAGATCCCTATTGAACCATATGCAAATGTTTGGCTAAGAGACAAAATACCCTATCCTACCATGATTGGCAAAGAGTCCTGCTGGGGACTTAGTCCTTGGGTCATAACTGATTGATTAGCATAACACCAGGATAAAGTCAAGGGTCTGGGTTCACTTGGGGCCTTGGGATCATTGTAGTAGAAGAGTTAGCTCCCCTGGTGGCTGAGTTTAACATAACGGGCTCTTTGTACCTTTTGTCATATTTTGTAAAACAGTTTCTTACCGTTTAACATTTTTGAAAGGTTGTACTCCTACGTCAATGTGAACAAATATTCCAGAAGTAACTAACGAATATATCAAAATAAATTAGTAATGCAGTCGTCTTTAAGAGGTGCATATTTGCAGTATATCATTGTTCATGATTTTATATGACTATTGTTGTTAACCACAATTGTATTACCGGTAACCCATTTTGTGTAAATATGTAATCCCACTAAAAACAAATGCAAATATTTCAGGTGTTACAGTCTGACGGAGGAAATTACTGTGCCAGTGTGAATGCCTCAACACTGGCCCTTATAGACGCTGGAATAGCCCTGAGAGACTATGTGTGTGCATGTTCCTCAAGCTTCGTTAACGACACGCCTCTAACAGACATCAACTACCTGGAGGAATCCTCTGGCAGTCCAGAAATCATAGCAGCCACCCTGCCCAAATCAGAACAGATTGTGTTTTTAGAAATGAATGGAAGACTTCATGAAGACAATTTGAGTCGAGTGACAGATATGGCCGTTAAAGGGTGTAAGGATATTCATGACATTCTAGACCAAGTGGTCCGTGACCACGTCAGTGAAGTGTCCACTGTTCATGGATGGGAGAACTGAAAATGGTGCAATAGGATGTAATGTTATGATCTGTTGTTATTGTGACGTTTTACGTCACACCTTTAAAATCTTGATACATATAGGATCTTACCTGAGTTTCCATTTCATGAGATTTATGAAACAAGTCTAAGAATTTTTCAATTTAAAAATTCGTGACAAGTTTCATAAATTTCATATGAAATGAAAACGAGTTAAGATCCTTTTTATCACATAACCAAGATTTGTGGCATTTATTTGTGTTAAACAACAATTTTCATGCAACCTTGAAATGTATAAAAGCCACCATTTTGACTCCAGTGTGTAAGCCTGTGACGTCATGTACTTATCCTAGGCGTGACGTCATAATTGAAACTTACAACCAATCACAGGGCTGATAGGTCATATAACATGGGTTAATACGCCAAAAAATATGACATTGGTATATTCACTGGATAACATAGTACGTTATGTGATAAATACTGTCTAATACTATGTACTTTCTACCTTCAATTTTCTTTATTGAAAACAAGGGGTAAAGAATTTTATGAGACAGATGTGATCTTCATAAGTTAATTTAATTTTTAATCTAAAATTTTGTTGCGATGGGACCACATAAAAAATGTAAACTTAAAACTTAAATTTAGAATCGGCACCTAGTTAAAGAATTTCATTTATGAGATATGATTATCTATTGAAACTCTTTACTGGGACAATTCTAGAATGAATTGTACACAAGGAGTGGGAGTAATGTACTGTCAGTTTCTGTGTTATTACTGGTCCTGTACACAAGGAATGGGAGTAATGTACTGTCAGTTTCAGTGTTATTACTGGTCCTGTACACAAGGAATGGGAGTAATGTACTGTCGGTTTCTGTGTTATTACAGGTCCTGTACACAAGGAGTGGGAGTAATGTACTATCGGTTTGGTGTTATTACTGGTCCTGTACACAAGGAGTGGGAGTAATGTACTATCAGTTTCAGTGTTATAATTGGTCAAGTTATATAACCTCTAAAAAAATGCCTCCCAGTCCGTTCTTCCATACAATTGATTTTAGAATAGCCTTTTTTAGTTTTGAAAGAAAACAAACGATATTAGATTTGAAGAGTCAATAATGTATTTATGTATTAGTTATAATATCAAACCATGCGTACATGTAACATAGTAATAACGATTATCTACAATTAACAGTGAATCATTCATTCATATAAATACTGAAATCATACAGAAGTGAACTAGCTAGCATGCATCCAAGTACACATAATACATTATCTAGATCAAACAGTCATTGATAGTGTCATAATCAATCAGTGCATCTTATCATATTTAATGTCGATGTATGAAGTCGATAAATAATAAACACTAATATAAGTGTGTATAGTAAAAACACAGGTACTAGAACAAGCTTACAGACAATTCTCCTGTATATTAACAAAGAGTCTCCTATGTAAGTATTGGGGATATAGACATGCTACCCTCGAATGTAGAATACGGGGTCAGATCCCAGGCTTCTTGGTCCTGACAGCAAATTCTACACCAGAGAGTAGAATGTCTGTATCCCCCATACTTAGTTATTGACACTCTTCCTGACATCTCTTACCTAAACATTGTTAATACATCTGATTGTGACTTATAATAACAAAGATATCTGAGTGTAGTACATTGTATTCATGTTTTTTACCACACTTTACGGTTGTACATGTGTTCCTATTTTTGTAGGAAAGATATAAGACCGTCTTTACCTACATTTTACCTAGGAAAGACAGTTCAAACGTGCCTCTGAAGACATTACCACTTCAGCATAGACGTACATCACCACTTTATGTAGTGTAACCATGTCACAATAGAATCATGTTATTGTAGTTTTACTTATTTTTTTTAACCAGTGATGATGTCACTTGGTGCATTGGTTTCACAATTTAAAACAATTTTTGTTTTGTTTACAGTAAGATATTGTAGGAGAAAATATCTATTATTCCAGTGTGATGCAGACCGAGAAATGTCTACCTTGGGATATGATTTTTGGCATTCAGCACTCAACAAAGCCTCCAAAATCTTACTTCAGGTTAAGATTCCTTACTACATCACACGGGATTGATGGATTCAATTAACTGTATATACTTAGAAATAATGTAAGGCAAACATCAAATTTCTTGAGATTTTTTGTTTTTTCTTACATTTAGTGTGTTTTATGATACTGTTTGGCTAAAAAACAGTAAATTCATAGAAATTGTAATGTAAATAAAATATGCTACGACTCATAACTGGTCTTCAGTGTTTTAAAGTGGATGACAATTGTGCTAGTAAAATATCAATAACCCATCACTTTACAGTTTACAAGAGTACTTCTGCAAAATCTGTGCCGCTGTGCTTTTGGAAAACAATGAACATTCAAATACAAGCAGTATAATTTAATGAACACTTTTCGCTGTGTTTATGCTGTAAACTTAGTTCTACAGTTATGATGAGTGTTGTTTTTAATACACAAACTTTAAAGAATGGTTCCTCCCCAATCTGATTAAAATCATATCCTACATTTTCTACGTATCACGTGATGTGTAGAGAACGAAGGATATGATTTTAATCAGATTGGGGAAGAACCATATATCAAAATAAATCAAACTGGACAGACAGATGCAAACCATGCTTCATAATGGAAACATTGAATCCATTAGCGTCTAGCCAATTCAATGAGTTTGTACAAATCCGTGGGAATCTGGTTACTTCATGTTGTACCAGCAACATTGACCTTGAAATCCATTTGTTGCATATTGGTGTTCTGGAAGGTATCAAAGCTGTATAACATTAGAGATGTACAACATGACAATCTAGTACATTCTACCTAATTACATATCCATCACCTTTTTCACACACCAAATCATATCACAATGCTATTCTTTACACTTCAAAGTGCTACTAAATTTCTTGACTAAATGTAGATGTGCACATACATACTGTATAACATGTAATGTTTGTCGTATATAAACATTCGTGGAGGCTAAGGAAAACCACGAAAATAAATAGAAGAAATTTACTTGATATACTTTACTACTTTTTGTTTATATGGGGAATCCACGAACGATTGTACCACGAAACGATCAAAATGGCTTCAAGCCACGAAAGCAAAATACCCACAAATATTTCATGTTATACAGTACATGTATAAATTGTCAACAAGATTAGACAGTAACAAACCTGTAAACTATAAATTGATGTACCCTCGGATTAAATTACATAGAAAGGGTACATGTTTTATACTTATTCAAGGGCACATACTGGCATACATTTAACATTTAAATATATGTTAAGCTAAACCAAATTTACAAGAAAGCTTATTCGTTACACAGAAATTATCCAGCAATACTTTTTTGCCCACAGAGGTTTATCAAATATTTTTTTCTGTAAAGTTGAAGCATGGAAATGTGTATAAGTTGGCCTAAAAAGTGTCCAGGAAGAATGGAAATATTTTGCTTCTTAAACACCTCGACAAAATTCTTCACTCATTGCTAAGTGTGAACATTGTGTAGATACAAACATGTTATAAACACTCGAGTAATTCTATAAATGTTAAACAAAGAGATAGTTCACCAAGTACTGTAAAATCTCTTTATAGCTGCAGGTAAGCCAGATCAGACAGATTAGTAATATTAAACTAAAATTAGATACACTGTAACAGTGCAACTGCACAGCCTGACAATCTCTAACAAAGGTCGATGGTATAAGGGAATACAAACAATCCTACTGGGGTTAATTACATTGATATCAAGGATAACAAGTTCCCTTGGTTATGTACATTAATACCTAATACAGTACATGTTTGCTGATAACAGGCTAAAGAGATCATATGGCACAACACTTTAAATACTAGACCGAGAATGCTGTATCTGATAGGAAAGTCTGAGGTAAAGTACATGACTACACAGAGAAGTGGCGGAGGACGTACAGCTCCGTATGTAGGGAACACTACCATTAAACGTTCTAGCCAGCCTTTATTGTATATAAGCTTAAATGCGAAAGACTAATCATAGGAAATCTCTTACAAATTAGCACAAATCTTGGAAGTCTAATCACAATATGGCAGAAAAAGACCAAAATACTGGGACTATTTACTGGCCTTCATCATTTCATGGGCTTCTCCTTACAGTTTGGTGATATCCCTAGTTCTCAACAGTGTAAATATACTGGAGGCCTCGATCTTGCAGCGACCCAGGTTTGACCTCCTCTTGGCATGGACGGATATAGCATATCACAGATATGCAGACTAAAAGTCACAATAATGTCCAAAATGTCCTACCGCGGCAACACTCGTCGCGGCTGTGCTTGTTGCTTTTGTTGTGATCTTGCTGTTGATAATTCTGATTCTGTTACGTCATCTTCATCGTCAGTTTCGTATTCGTCATCATCATCATCATCATCATCGTCGTCGTCGTCGTCGTCATCATCGTCGAGATCCATTACCTAATCAACAGGATAAGTTGAGTATTACACTGATGACACTATATTCACAGCACATTTTGAAAACATTTACCTTAACCTATAAATGATCATGAATGACATTTACAGTAGAGATAAAGACCCTTAAAGATCAATTTGTATCAAAATTATCTTTTTAATGTGGAGAGAACTTATCTTAAATCCCCTAAATGTTGAAAAATGACTTGTTAAAATATATTTGTAGTTCTGTTCATAAAAAATAACATCCCCAATGACCTAATTAATTAATACCTGTGACATTGACCTTGGGGTGACAACAGTGTCATCATTTATCATCATCATGGGGAATTTCATATTTAGAATACTTGAGCCTGCATGGTAATATCGAAAATGTTTTTAGCTCAACCTATATTTTCATAGTTAATATTGAAAAGGTTTATACTAGCCCATCATGAAATCTAGTTGTCCTGGTTATCAGGATAGTGGGATTGTACAGCACTAAACAGTATATCCTTGTTAGCAGGAGTGGTACGTACCGGTATTCGTGTTCGAGACTGTGTTCCTGCGGGGGGTTTGGTGGGCGTGGATTGAGAACTTGTAGGGGCTGACTGCTGTCGGTTCATCTTGGAGGGTGTTGACTGTTTGGAGTTTGTGTTGGAGTTGAGAGAGGAATAGGAGGAGGATCTGACCATATTCATCCTGGCTGCAGAGTTAGGTGGGGTGAGCTTGGAGCGAAATTCCTGTTAAATTTCAGAGAAACATTCATTACTCTTTTCTCCACTGTTGCATTAAATTCTTTGTACATCATTATTTTCCTGCAAATAAGTAATTTTGATAAAAGTCAATTACACAAAGGTATAATGAAATCATCCCTATTCAAGAGGCCCTGATGGGCCTGTATAATGTATCACTCACCTTGTCTAAAATATGATTTAATGCTGTAATGATTTTAATACCTGGGTATTTCTAAGACAAAATGAAATTTTGAAAAATATCAATTTTTTATAATTTTTTTATAGAAGAGGCCTTCATTTATACCATACTGAATCACATTTGCCAATGAATACTTCAAATACTGGATGTTTTAAAATTTTGACCTATATCTAACGAGTATCCAATATTTACCTCCATTTCCCCATGTTGGGTTCTCCAAAGTGGGTTGCACCCTTGAGTTTTGATACATGCTATATATATCTGATACTTCACAAAAAATATAATTGTAACAGGAAAGAGAATAATGTGCTTCCACCGGGGATTGAACCCTCGATCTCCAGGTTCCTTGTCGGACGCTCTACCACTGAGCTAAAGGGAAATTCCCCCTAGCTCGAAGGCGACCTTAATCCTATGTACAATTACCTCTATGTCCTCCTCCACATCAACAGAGGTGAGGTTCTGGAAGCATTGTGTGTACATCTCCAGTGCCTTGGCATGGAACATCATTTCGATGTTCACAAAGTCACACAACATTTTCTAGAAAAGAATGATGTTTTTCTGGTGAACAACTACATTTAATATTGGTATAATTTTTTTTTATATATCAAACATGCCAGAAAAATATAGTGTCTTGCATGAAACCTTGATTGTATAGTAACATTGACCTTAATAGACTCGTAAGTCACATACAATTCATTCTAGCTTTTACCTTATCCCAGAAGTCTGCACGGGCAAATATTTGATGAACATCCACACACAACATGTACGGTTAAACAAATATTTCATTACTTTTCATTAGAATGCAATTCACCTGCAGACTTAATAAAATACATCAGTGCAACATAAACACACCTTCACATCTTTAAGCTTTTCTAGCTCAAACTTGTCAACCTGTTGATGAAGGTTTTTTGATGTTCGTGAAGCCTCTACACTAGCCTTCTGTAGCTCGGTCTCGGCCTGCGAGATCTGAGATTGGTTCCCCGGATTCTTCTGTCGCAGCATGTCTAGCCTCCTTTTCTGTTTTGTTTCTTTGTCCTGAGCATTAAATGCTGACTTGAGGTCGTTTTTTGCTTGTTTGCACTTAATTCCATAGTTACTTAAAGGTTGTACAACTTTGGCGTCAAGTCTTGTAACCTGGAAAATAAAACATAATACATATATATATATTGAATATGGGGCAAAGAAGTAATTCCAACAGTGTGAACAAGTTAAGGTTGTTTAGGTAAGGACAAGTTTAGGTTAAGTTTAGGTTGTTTAGCTATAATGTATAATGTAAAACATAATATGTATTGAATATATATTATAATTTACATTATTTGAAAATAATACATGCATCTATGCTTCTACACATGGCTTAGTTGTTCTGTGTTGATTTTAAGAAATATGTCCCAAAAATGGGAAAATATGTTTTTTGTTTGTTTTTTAACCCTTTCACCCCTATGCAACTTTAGTAGACTCTACCATACATTGATCTGGATGAGTCTATTATGGTCTACAGTGGTGCAAGGGTTTACCTATTTACAAAAAAATAGGCAAAACAACAATTAACCTATGAAAACTGTATTGAAATATTTATTGGTTCATCTTTTTTAATCTTTTTGTCAGGTTGTATGTGTACTTTCCGTATTTGTCCTAAAAATGCCATAGCTGATATCACTGTAACACATACTTCTGCCTGTCTATAATCCTGTATGGCTGATAAGTTTGATGCAAACTCTGTGAGACATCTCAGCGTAGATGGGTTATGAGAATTTGCCTCCGAGTAGGTTGTTACATCCTTAGCCAACTGGTCTCCTAGAAATAAATCACAGGAAAAGCAAAAATTAGGAAGATTATTTTTTGTAACTTAAAGAGCTGATGAATGGACAGTGTAAGGCATAACATATGCTAATATAGATTTCTAATCCTCCATACTTGCAATAGGTTGTTATTTTGGCTTGTTATACACACTGGTAAATAGTTCAGTTTTACTACTGCAAACTAATTAAGATTAAGATAATGTAAAGCATCAAATCCTTTTCAAAATAACACATTATTCACGAAAGATGATCAATAATACAGCATAAGGAAACTTTTATATCAACAGGATCTTCGTTATTTGTCTACAATACCTAGGTTTGCAAGTCCTGCAGTTTTAAATGCTTTCCAGTATTTGGATGTCTGCTAGTGCTGCGTTCAGTCTATAAGCTACTGTTAAATAGTTTCTGTCTACTGTATATATACCTTTATCTCTCAGTTTTGCTGTTTTCCTTGTTATAGAAGACATGGTGTCGCATAGCTGTCCAAAATGCTTCTCCACCAGGGACACTCGATCCTGTATAAATTTAGACTGAGTTTCACTGAAAAGCAAAATAAATGAAAATTGTACATTTTGTTCTATAATTTAAATCACTAAAATAAAATGAGAAACTGTTTTTATGGTTTTAAAATCATGATCATATAACTTCTGCATCATTGCACATCTATTTTAAGATCCATTTAGAAATGCACAGGATCCTTGCTGACTGCCAGCATGGTTTCATGGCTAGAGGTAGCTGCAAAATTCAACTATCAGCTTGAGCTCTCTGCCACAAGGAGGCCAGAATGTTGACCAAGGTGGTTCAAATAAGCCAGTGTTTTTATCATCTTCAATAAGATTCATCAGTTTGGAAATACGCGATATCAAAGTTTTACTTTCCACACAAACAATGTAGGTATTAAAAGTGTCGCAACGTTTCAAGACTGACTGGCCACGGTCCCTTTGTCTAGCTATGACTGAACTCAAGATCAAGGTTCAACCTTCACAGTACACAGCTACATGTAGGTTGTAAGGACTCAACATATTACCATGGAAATAATCATCAGAAGAGACACTATTGATCAATGATGTACCTCAAGGGACAGTACTATAGGGGCACAGTTCTGCTTAAAATAATGAAGAGCGCTGTTGTGCAATAGGTCATGGTAGCATGTTGTTAGGATTCTGATCAAACTGATGTTTATATATAAGGCCAACTGTACTTCCAAGTACAGCTCATTGACAGGTCTGTAACAAATTAACCACAATGTGTGTATTTATACTAAATAGTAGAATAAACTCTCTGGTTTTTTTTAGACTTGTGATCTTTACAGGCCTGTCGGTCTTTTTTTATAATTGAATACCCTGATCTTATATGAAACTATTATGCAACCTTTATTATCACCCACTGCACCTGTATATCATTCTCACTAGTATTCTTCAATGTCTCCTAATGCAACCGGAAGTGAAGTGGACAGAATTAAGAAGCACCTAGACGCTTACAACGGTGCCGCCTGCAATGAACCAACTGTTGACAAAGGGTATTGATCCTTAAGCAAAATGGATATTTAACCTTTAATTTTATTGCTCATTCTACTGACCTGGAATGGAGTGTAATAGAGTCTGGTTTGATATTATACATCCCTAAACTTAAGTGTTACACTCTCTGCACCCCAAGGAATATGTCATGATGGATTTGAAGGCTTTGTATACACCACCTTCTGGATTACATAGTTTGATCGTCTGATGCTTATCAAAATTATCACAGGGCAGTGTGATGGTAATTTTGACTGGCTTTGAAGCCTTGTTTCATTCCTCTGTAAACCTGAAGGCAGGTAGATGTATCAGACTCGTGATTTGTCAGTTTTACTTTGTGACTTTAAACATATTTCATTAACCAGAATTGAAGAACTACTACTTATATGAATAGCTTCTGCCCTTCTACAATGGTAAAATGGAATGCACTTGATAGCACTGTATGAGACTCCATCTCAATTTCATCTTTTAAAAAGAAACTTAAAAAAAACTTTGATACATCCGTCTCAGAAACTTTTACTAGCTGTGTTCCGAGGAAACTTAACATAATTTTATGTCAGCTGAGAAATTTTAAAAGTGATCTTAACTGTGATAAGTTACAAGACCATCTGATTTATGATGCTTCCTGTGTATGTGGTGTACAGAGGGAAGATCTAATACATTTTTCTTTCAATGTCCTCTGTATTCTAATATCAGGCATCATATTACCACTATTTATAATCTATTATGATATTTAAATCTGCACTGTTTAGTATATGGTATTAGTAATGACCAATTAAATAAAACTATTCTTCTACATGTTGCCTCTTATATCAAATCATCAAATCGTTTCGTTACTTATACGTCCTAGATAAATTCCAAATGAATATTCATGTATTGTTATTATTATTGTTATTCAGGCAAGTTTTATCCCTTAAATAACGAGTATTAGACATAAGCTGGTGTGGGTGTGCATGAGTGTGAGAGGAAAACGAAACACAACATTTTATATATTTAAGCATTGTACATAGCTACCGGAATTAGAAGACTGTTATATGCAAAGCCTGTTGTCTTATTCTTTTGTCAATACTGTTCTAATATCTTCTTTAATGTTAACTTATATGTTTGTATTACATATGTATTGTCAATAAAATACTTTTGAAATAAAAGAAATTGGAAAATAGGATTTGGCACAAGTTATTACAACAATAATTCAAAACAACAGATGATGATATAGACTGTCACTTACAATTCATAGTAGTATGAAGCGATTTTTAAAGTAACACATACAGATACAAACAAAAAAAACATGTTTTAAAGTCAAGTTCATGATACTATGTTTTACTATATNGGGGGGGTTGCAGACAATAGTAAAATAGTGTAACCTATGGAATTTTGAGGATGGATATGAGTGTCTGTGCTGAGATATTTAAGTGGCATGTTACTATTTTGAGGATGGTATGAGTGTTTGTGCTGCGATATTCAAGTGGTATGTATATATCTGTGCATGTAAGATGCTGTCGGAAACAATGTCCCTTAGCAAAACAGAACACAAAAATATCCTCCAGCACATTCAATGGTATAGCGGAAAGGAGTTAATTACATTGATGTCTATGACTATTATAACTATGCAAATTTAGCCGAAATCATTGAAATAATACCGCGCAAAATGTCAAAATGAACAAGTCAAGTCACGAATGCCTCATAAAATATCCAACCAAAAACGAAAACCTTTGTTGAATCCGGTAATATCTTGATTCTAACAGTCACAATGTGACGATAAAATATTTACCTTGCCCTCATTTCGGCACCTGTTCGACTCATTATCACTTAATCCTTCAATAACTGTGGTTTTGAAACATTACAATCAACTTCAAAATTCCTTCGTGTGAAATTACTATCTTCTAAACAGGAGAGCTCGTCTAAAACAACATAAAAATGAAAACGCCCTTATCCGGAACAATGGGAGCGGTTATCAATTAGTACTAGTATTAGCATAATTTAGAATAAACAAACTCAAATTCTTATTTAATAAATGCCATTACAAAAATATCTTATCTAAATGATGATAAAATGGCATTGTTGTTTTTTATTATAATAGATTTTTATTATTTAATTGTTCTGACCGGCTTTTACTTTCACTTTGGTAGACATGCGCATTGACCTACAAATGCAGACAGACGCATCGAACTCTAGTTTTAATCCAAACATGCGAAAATTCGTGTTTTTATGGTGAGAATTGTGCAGTTAGGCCAATTTTATTCATACTCCAATGATGAAACTGATACCGAAAGGACATTTTGGCATATAAATCACCGAAAGGTGCTGTAACGTAACGTTATATTGTTTTCATATAGTTTTCATGTAGTGTCGACGTCAAAATAAGCCGATCCAGCTTCTTGGGACACATCTGTATACTGTTCTCTAATCATGTCCGGTTGTGAGTAACATGTAGGTACACATTTTTGGTGATGATGACGCATGTGATTGATATTAGATGTTATCAGAAAATATCTTTAATTGTAAGTATTTATTAGTGGCATTTGAAATTCAGTATTGAAGTATATAATGGACCTCCAAACATCACATGTACGCACATAATATCATGATGAGTTATTCAGCAACCGAAGTGGCTGCTGCTTTGGTGCGTGGAGGTTGGAGGACTGGGGGATGGGGTGGTGGGAATATAGGGGTGTTGTTGGTAACATATAATGTGTAAAGCAAAAAAATAATTTAAAAAAGAAACACTATTCATTCTGGCTAGTGGTGTCCAAAATTACTAGTCAACATGCAAATTCCACTAACCCAATAATATTCAACATGAAAAATAATGTTAGATTTTGACTAGTTGTCATTTGGTTTAGCAGTTTTTTAGAAGCACCTGTCCAACTGGAGATTTCACAGGTCTCACACTACCAAGCTACCCTTATTGTCTAGTCCTGATTTAAATAATGCCATAATGGTGATCGCGGATCATCGACCATCACAGTTGATGTCATGGTCATGATTTATTCAAGCAGATTTTTTTTTATTATAACCATGTAGTGCACCTTATTGCAAAACCTGAAAATAACCTGTGTCAAATGTATATTATTAGGACCCCTGTCCAACTGCACTGTGTTTTTTCATATATACAGTAACCTCCCCTTAATTTTATTTCAGATTAAGGGTACATTCGCGTAACCGATTGAACCAGTTGAACATGTAAAGAAAACAACAGGCACAGATTTGAACCGAGGCTGACCTCAGGAAAATTTGGCATGTTTAGATTGAGGGGTCCAGACAAACCTGACCGAAACTTAACTGCTGAATATTTGCTAGTTTGCGTTATTTCTTTCTAAAACAATGTCAAGCCACATGTAGTTTTTAAGATACCTTTTGTAATTCAGTGGACGTTTGAAAAAATGGCATAATATTCTTGATACATTATTTTCTATTCTCTGAAACTGCATTTTTAGCTCTGCTTATAGAATGGTCCAAGTGCGTTCGTTTATCGTGGAATATTTCTGCGCCACACGTACCGTTTCAACCAGGATACCTGAATGTAGCCTTGATGTAGCACAGTTGGTCGAGGACACTTCTGATGACAAAGCAACAGTATAATCCTGTTGTAGCCCCACTGAATCTTACACTCAGAACCCTGTTGCTGATTATATTTTGTTTATTTCCTCTGTTTTCTTTTTTAGGAATGATTCATCAAGGCTGTTATAAGTGTTGCTAAAGAAAAAAGTTTTCAATGCATAGTAACAGCTTTTGGCAGTGGTACAAAAATTCCTTAAAGCAATTTGTTGTATAAATTTATTGTTCAACTTTAAATGTATAATGATTCTGTTTTCTTTTTATTTCAGATTTGACATGTAAAGTCGTTTTTAATTTGGACCAAAGCTCTAGTATCTGAAAACAAAGAATGACAAACCTCCATTTCATCACCCATGCAGTCATGCTGTCTGTCATGGCTGTAGTGGTCAAGAAATATATGGACCTGAGGTCACACGTGGAAGACCTACAAATGGACTGCTACCCCCACCCCTTCCTCTCCCAACCTCCGAGCAAACCTCCTCCCCACTTCCCCTACCCAGGGGACAATGTGGGGGTTAATGACAAAGTCAAAGATTTTAACTACATTGCAACAAGTCAGTCTGATTTTCAGGAATCTGACAGTAACCAGGATATTGACAATTTGGGGGCAACAAAGTATGATGGTAAAGGGGCGTCTTCACAACAAAATAAATTTTCAGGAACAGACTTTAGTAGTCATTCAGACCAGAATTTTGGAACAGACTTTATTCAAAGTAGCCAGGCAAGTTACAGTAGTGAAGCTCAGAGTGGAAGATATTTTGAAGAATATGAAAAAACCAAAGCTGCGGGTGCAGAATCTTCAAGTGTATTAACTTTGAGCAGTAAATCTCTAACTGAAGGAGCCACCATCAGCACGACCTCACAGACAGATATTGATGGAAGTGAACATGTAGCAGTAACTGGCAAAGCACATGAAAGCAAGAAATCAAAGGAAGAGGCTGATACATCACATATAGAAACCTCAGTTTGGTGCCATGGCAATTCGGAGATGAACAAAATATGTCATTTCCAGAACCTATGTTACAGTCCTTTGAATGAGGCGTTTCTGTTTTACCACAGTGATAGGAGTGTGTTGGATAGGTCACAGCTCGGTAATGATAGCAAGCCGATGCTACGTCTCTCTACTGTGTACGAATATAATGGTTATACTCCAAACCTGATAGATTTAAAGTCTTCAGCGTTTGATCATTCTAGGGTAAAGTGGGTCAAAGGGCAAAGTGTGATCTTCAGCAGGTTCAAACCTGACAATATCATGCATGTTCTACACGATGACATCTTCCCGTTACACTTCACGCTGAATTTTATTACCGGACAAAACTCTCTGGATCAGTATGATGTCCAGATAGTCTTTATGGAAGGATGGGATCGTGGGGACTTTGCCGACTTGTATTCTAGTTTCACTACCAAATCTCCCATTTATATTAACGATTTAAGTGAGGAACAGTTGGTCTGTTTTGAGGATGCTTATGCGGGATTATCAACTGCACCCGTGTGGTATCAATATGGCTACATCCAGTCGCAGGCACCTGTGAAAGACACAGAAGCATCTGGATTTCTTATACACAACACAGTAAATTTTATTGTTAATCAACTCGATATGCAAAAGCCTCCTAACATGATGCTGACACCTGGTGATTATTTTGTTTTATTCTCCAGAAAAGACAATCGACGCATTGTCAATGAAATGGAACTGATGCTCTCAGTTTCAGCAGAGACAAATTTGAAAGTGTTCACGCTTAGTTTGGAAACCCATAGTTTAAAAGACATCATGCACTATGTAAGATTTTCCCGAGGTATAGTTGGTATGCATGGATCATTGATGTCACTGGCTGCCTTTCTCAGGCCTGGAGCGTTTGTTATTGAGTTGTTCCCATATGCAGTCTCTCCCAAAAAGTATCCCCCCTTCAGGACTCTAGCTGAGCTACCAGGGATGAATCTAGTCTACACAGCTTGGCAGAACCTGGACAAAACAAAATCTATAGGCCATCCTGACTGGCCGGCAGACATAGGGGGAATCGGTCATCTACCGCCACAGGACCAGGCAGCTATAATGGCTGAGACTGAAGTGCAGGATCATCTATGTTGTAGTGATCCTTCTTGGTTGTACCACATATACCAGGACACAGAGGTAGATATTCCTGCCATCACCAGACTTATCAAAGCAGCCATGAACAAACCGTACACAAGTGACCACCAACAAATGTTCCCAGCCAAAGTTTCAAAGGTTCGGTGTGATAAACTCAACCCCAATACTAATGTCACAGACAAAAATGTTAAACAATTGGGTAATGTGAAAAAAGGATTGGTAGTGTTAAAAATACAGTGGGCATCACCCCAGAATTTAGACAATTTAGATTTTAGAAGTTTACATTATGAGGTGAGAGTAGTACAAGAAGGTGTAGATGACATATTATTCATAGTCACTGACACATCTCTGCTGGTGTCTGTGTCTAGCACAGGGCCCACAGTGAAGGTTTGGGTGAAGGCTGTCATAAACAATAAGACTGGGGGACTGCATGGCCATACACTCTGTTTACTAACAGAGCACCAAGGCCCAAAGTGAAGGTTTGGGTGAAGGCTGTCACAGTCAGTAAGACTGGGGGACAACACAGCTACATAAGGGGTTTGGGTGAAGGTTTTCACAGGCAGTAAGACTGGGGAACTGCATGGCCATACACTCTGTTTACTAACAGAGCACCAAGGCCCAAAGTGAAGGTTTGGGTGAAGGCTGTCATAGACAGTATGACTGGGGGACAACACAGCTACATGAGGGGTTTGGGTGAATGCTTTCATAGACAGTAAGACTGGGGGACTACACAGCCACATGACAGTTTGGGTGAATGCTTTCATAGACAGTAAGACTGGGGACTACACAGCCACATGAGGGTTTAGATGAAGGTTTTCATAGACAGTAAGACTGGGGACTACACAGCCACATGACAGTTTGGTTGAAGGCTTTCATAGACAGTAAGACTTGGGGACTACACAGCCACATGAGGGTTTTGGTGAAGGCTTTCACAGACAGTAAGACTGGGGGACTACACAGCCACATTAGGGTTTAGATGAAGGTTTTCATAGACAGTAAGACTTGGGGACTACACAGCCACATGAGGGTTTTGGTGAAGGCTTTCATAGACAGTAAGACTGGGGGACTACACAGCCACATGAGGGTTTGGGTGAAGGCTTTCACAGACAGTAAGACTGGGGGACTACACAGCCACAAGAGGGTTTAGATGAAGGTTTTCATAGACAGTAAGACTTGGGGACTACACAGCCACATGACAGTTTGGGTGAAGGCTTTCATAGACAGTAAGACTGGAGACTACACATAAAGGTTTAGGTGAAAGCTTTCATAGACAGTAAGACTGGGGACTACACAGCCACATGAGGGTTTGGGTGAAGGCTTTCATAGACAGTAAGACTGGGGACTACACAGCCACATGACAGTTTGGTTGAAGGTTTTCATAGACAGTAAGACTGGGGGACTACACAGCCACATGAGGGTTTAGGTGAAGGCTTTCACAGACAGTAACACTGGGGACTACACAGCCACATGACAGTTTGGGTGAAGGTTTTCATAGATAGTAAGACTTGGGGACTACACAGCCACATGACAGTTTGGGTGAAGGTTTTCATAGACAGTAAGACTGGGGACCACACAGCCACATGACTGTTTGGGTGAAGGTTTTCATAGACAGTAAGACTGAGGACTACACAGCCATATGACAGTTTGGGTGAAGGTAGAAAGTAAGACTTTGGCATTACACAGCCACACACTGTGTCTACTCACACACACCAAGGCCCAAAGTGAGAGTTCAGGTTCAGGCTTTCATAGACAGAAAGGTGGGGGACCCCATGGCCACACACTATGCTTACTGACATAACATCAAGGCCTCCAGCGAGGGTTTCCAATGAAGGCTGTGTTTGACAGTAAAATCAGCAGACTGCACAGTCACATGCATGGCCACACTTTGCTAACACCTGTGCCCATGCACGGTGTTGGTGAAGGTCGTAGTCGACAGTAACTTAAACTAGCAGACTGCACAGCTACAAATTAATTTCTTGTATGTATCCTGTGTGAAAAATGTTCTTTTGGCAAGTTTTTTCCCAGTATGAATTGTGACCTAATGAAAAGTGTCATCTTATGGACTTGGACCGAATCAGTAAAACTGGGCAGACAATTTATTATGACAGAAGCCCCCAAAACCACTATCTATATGTAATGGGAGGAAGTCATACAATTTTCAGGTTGTGACTCCTGATTCTTCTGGTAACTACCAGTGTTTTTCTCATGATCTGTGCTTGATCATGTATTAACATTTTTATGTTGATAACCAGTGCAGTTAGTTGATATTATTTGAAATTTTAAATGCAAATAACGATATGATGTAAAAACCAGGGTAGATGAAATAGCCTCTTTTGGGATAGTGAGCCCAAACACTACTTTGTGATGTACGTACACTTTGTATTGTACGTGACACAATACCAGCAATGGTTAGAAAACCCTACCTTATACACAGCTTCAGGTTTACTAATATTTTGTTCTTGTGGTTGTTATAGTCAGTATTCAATTTACTGAAATATTTTCAATGTATATTCCATGCTTACAATTTAACACATTCCTTCAATGTGTCTAAACTTAACGTGTTGTAATTTGTTGTCGTACGTTTGTGAGATGTTGTCATTTTTGTAACTTTGTATCGGCGTGAGATACTTTTAAATGTTTCTGTACAGTTAGGTGATCTTGTATACATTTTAGTGGTGAATTCTCTGTTGTTATGTATCACATTATTATACATCATATATTGTACATGTAACATCTGTTCTGAAGACTAAAATGTTGATTATACGATTCAAAAAAAAAGGAAAAAGCAAGAATCATTGGAAATGTTTCTTCATTTATTGGAGTTAAAACTGTCAAGACTTTGCACAGAGAGACACTGAATTATCCCAAATTACAAGATTACTGGAGAGGTACGGAGGCCATCAAGTCCTTGAGGAGCTAGGTCCTCTGAAAAAACCCCACATGAATTCATGACTAAAGAGGTTCCTCTTTTCACAGTAACAATAAATAACTGTTAAGTGCGGATCCTCTACAGTATATAAACAGCCGCAGTGTTATAACGAACGACAATGGTACACTGGTTGTTTAGCTTCTCCCTGAAGTAGTCATGAAGCGGGCCAGAGCACATTTTCCCTTTTACCAGTTGTTTCCGATGATAATGCTGTAATTTTCATTCCTTCAGTCGTGTGATAGTGCTTCACCCTGACCGACACCCGTGATAAATTAGTTAGATGGAAAGTTCTGTTTTGATATCGATTAATGAATGCTGTTGTTTTGTTCACCACATTGTGTAGTTATTTTTGTGTGGGATTTTTTTTATGGACAGTTATTAAGTATGTCAATATGTGTTATTGTGTATTTATCTGTTGAATTTAATAGTTTTTTTCATATCAAGAGTTTTGATAAGTGAATTGACACTCAGCCTTATGTAATATGTCTATTAGGGTGATCGAGTGGCACAGTGGATAGTGCGCTTGCCTTTCAACAAGGCGGCCAGGGTTTGATTCCCCAATCGGACGTGGAAAGGTATGGGTTCACCTGACCGACCACATGGGTTTTCTTCAGGTACTCCGGTTCTTTTTTACACAACCAATAAAATTGATTTATTTACAAAATTGTACATTATTTTGCAATTGCAATTGAACAACAGGGGAAACGATTGTTAAATTGAACGGTTGTGTGTTGTATGTTTGGACTATGTGCAGACAATATACCCACTGCGATGTATGCTGTTATATGCTAACCACATCAATTTATTTGAAGATAAGGGAAACAGTTTTGACTATTCATTTAAGCATTGCACTACAAGATACAAGAAACTTTATTTAACGTCGCATACAGGTAAACAAGGAGCATTAGCTCTTGAGAGCTATTATTGCGACAAACATATGTAAAAATAACAATAACATATTATATTACAAGTAAAGGGAGATAATCACATATATTAATAAAAAGCATTTAATGTGATCACAGATTAGTAGTATCTGCTTTTAGTTTGCCTATGAATGCCAACTGAAAGATGTTCCATACTTATATCTTCCATTTTTGGAATCTCTTTATCTCATAGAAAATTCATTTACATTTATAATTATCTAGCATTTAAATTAGTTCAAATAATGTATTTATTGTATAGGCTTAACTAATGAATATAACAGCCATCTGTTCAGTGGTATCCAAATTAAGTAACAATTATGACATCAGAATGATGATTTCAACGATCAGCTCATATGGCACTCATATCCTATATGACTGCCATCTGACTATGGTAGGGTTATAAAGTGATAATGCTATATAATAGTAAATGTACTGATAAGGAGTTCTATACATCTGCTATAGTCTACTAACTTATTCACCCCTGAAGACATATTTGAACTCTCCCAATTCAAAGGTTGGAATAGCTCATTATGAAATTCTAGGGGTGAATGAGTTAAATGCTATATAAATGAAATATTTTATTCGTGCTGATTTAACTTAACTATAAGCAAATTTTTGTACTGTTAAAGATATCTTGATGAAATACATGCATTATCAACAAAAGATGTGCAATGTACTATAGATAGGTCACCATGACCTTACCTCAAGGTCAAAAGTAAAACAAAATGCAAAATATTTCTATCAAAAATTTGTCTAGGCCATAACTTTTAAACCATAAAATATATAAAATAGGTGAAATATATGTTACTTGATTTTAGGCTTTGCTGTGATTTCATAACTGTTTAAGATATCGTGATGAAACTTGATAATACTTGCAACACCCACAGTGGGAATGCATTATATTGTATTCAAGGTCAAAGGTAAAAGGAAGCCCAAAACAACTATGCGTATGGCTAAGAGGGGGAGAAAAGTCAAATGTGTTTTTATACGCCCGTCAAATTTAACGGAAGTATTATGGTATGGGGTTGTCCGTCCGGCGAAAACTTTTGTTTGTCTGGCAATCTCCTCCTACATCTTTCAACCGATCTCTTTGAAACTTGGTATACATTATAATCATGATATGAAGTTGTGTCACCATTGAAAGAATTTTGATTCGACAATTTTTCCAAAAGTTATTGCCCTTTGTTCATTTCAGTATTTGTTTTTTTGTCCGGAGATCTCCTCCTACATTTTTTGACGGATTTCTTTGGAACTTAGTAGGTTACATAATCATGATATGTTGTTGTGTTTCCTTGAAAAGAATTTAGATTTGACAATTTTTGCAAAAGTTATTGCCCTTTGTTCATTTCAGTATTTGATTTTTTTTCTGGAGATTTCGTCCTACATTTTTTATAACATTTCAGCTAACCACTCTTAGAATGATGAAGATCTTATTTCAATGTAAGAAAGTATATATACACTATATGGCATTTGACGGGCGTATATTGTTCCGCCCCGTGGTACTCTTGTTGGGTATGCTTTATTGTGCAAAATTGGTTGAGAAAATGACATTATAGCAATACCAAGATAGATTTGACTTTCACAACTTTCGCAATTAATATTTATATCTATCACAATGGAATGATTGTCACACACTTCATGCATAGCAAGGCGTCTTCAGAGGTCATTGTTAAAGGTCAAATGTCAACCATTGAATCTGCCATCTTGAGTCTTATTTACATGATATTTCCAGGAGGAATCAAACAGGTAATTCTACATCTAAGGCCTTGTGTCAAAGTTCGAATTTTAATATTGTACATTTGTATGCGAGATGGTAAAAGATGTCAGTCTTTGCTAATTTCTTTTTGATATTTTGTAATTTACAATACAATGTAATAAAACTAGAAATCATAATCTATGTGGTTCTTTGTCTTTAAAAAAGAGAAACAGTTTTAGAAATTGTCTTTATAATATAATATACAATATAATAATATGCAACATTTGATATAGCGCCCTATCTAGCTAACATCAGCCACTCTAAAGCGCTTTACAGTACATAGATATGCAATTAATTCAATTAGTATATACACTAATTAATACAATTTTGAGGAAATCGCAGGAGCCGCCTTATCGGGTGCTAACTATTAGTCCTATGACACCTGGCTAATATCTCCCTATCTTTGTATGCCTGTGTGTGTGCTGGAGATGTGATGTGTTCTGTTATGTAGTGGGACCGTGCTTCCAACGGCATCATTTATAGTGCCACCTCACTTGAATGCTACAGCACAAATACTGCAACATCCACACCAGACCAATTTATGCTCCACCTGGGTTGTCGGAGTTGTGTTGGCAGGAGAAAAACACTTTCTCTGAATATCCATGCATACGACGACTTTCGGGATCGAACCCCGGCTGCCTGCGTGGAAGGCCGGAGTGTTGACCAATCCGTCCATTTTAACTTCAAATTAAGACCAAGGGGAACCAATATAGAATATTTGGATAGTAGGGACAACAAACTTGAAACTGTCAAAATCCAACATGGCTGTCTGGTGGCCATCTTAAGTTTTCAATCACTCTCAAAATTTAAGATGCAGAAGTAAGGACCAACCAGTTTGATGACACTATCTGATAATTAAGGTCTTAAAGTTCTAATGACCTGTGAGCTAATTCTGTGGCCCAGCATCTGTCGTACATCTGTCCTTCAACTTTTCCCTTTAAAACACTACTTGTTGTAAATGGTACATTGCATTTTGACTAAATTATCCTTGAGGTTTTTGAAATCCTTCTACTGCTGTAAGAATGGTGGGATTTTAACCAGTCTAAAGCATCCTTGTCCAAAGTGGTATCATTTTTGTATGAACGGGGGATGTGAGGGGCCCACCCCACCCCATTCCCCACTTTGGGGCAGAGGGATATGGAGCCTGATAGAGGAAATAGAGATAAATATTTAAAATCCTTCAAATTGAGGGACTTCTAACCATAAAAATAAAATGCTACTAGTCCTGAACAGCCTAGTTTATTTTGACTTAATTTGGTCTGGAGCATCCTTAGGCCAAGGGCACTTAATTATGTATAAACAGTGGGTGTGGCCCGCCTGGGGGCAAAGGAGAAGGGGCCCAATAGGGAAGTTTGAGGTTTACATCTTTAAAACTCTTTTCCTTCTGTACCATTGGAGGGATTTCATCCAAATTTGGCCTGGAGCATCCTTGGGAAAGGCTTTAATTTTGTGTTAAGGGTGGGTGTGGCCCCTTTGGGTGCAGAGGGGCGGGACTGCAAAGGGTAATCTAAATCTTTAAAATCCTTCTTCTTCAGTACCATTGGAGGGATTTTATGTAATAAGAATATTTTCCCATGATTGCTTTATTATCCAGGTGAGCAAATGGCATGGCCCAGTAAAGTAAAGAGGAATGCATCTTTACAATCCTTCTTCTTCCATATGAAATATGAAATGGAGGAATTTTAATTAAATTTGGTCAGGAGCATCCTTATACCATGTGAAATCAGTTTCATATAAACAGAGGGTGTGGCGGGCCCTATCCCCTCTCCCCATGAGAGCAGAGGGGCAGGGTCCAATATGAGGAATAGACATAAATGTTTCAATCTTTTTCCTTTGGTATTAATGCAGATTTAACCAAATTTGGTGTAGAGCATCCTTGGAGCAAGGGGACTTAAATTTGTATAAATGGAAGGGATGCCCCTCCTAGGGAGAAAGGGGCAAGCCCTAATAGGGGAATAGGGATAAATCTGTAAAATCCTTCTCCCGTACGGATTCAAACTAAATATGATTTAGAGCATCCATCCAAATTGGTGGTGCAATGTTGCATAAACGGTGATTGTGGCATCCCTCTGGGACAGAACCTGAGAGGGGTGGTGACCAGCAGGGGAAATTTTCATAAATCTTTGAAATCTTTCTCCTTCCTAAAAGATGAAAGGTTTTCACTTTTACAGAAGAATGGATCTATTATGATGAAGACAATATTTTACCATGGTTGCTTAAATATCCAAATGAGCAATACAGGCCCTATGGGCCTCTTGTTTGACTACAAATACACTATTCTGCCTTCACAGTAATTAAACCAGTTAAAATGACATCAACATATTCTCAATCACACAGGAGTTGGATTTGTTATTATTTTGTAATTCAATAATTTCTTAATAATGTTGCATATAACGTACAGGTGAAAAATTGATTAAACTTAAACAGGTCCATTCTTTTAGGTTTCTTTTCCATATATTCTATCACATAAACAACAAATTAAACAAATACTTGATGAGGTGATAATTGACTTATAAAATTGATATAACTGATATAATGACATGCAACCTGATATTTATTGAATTAATACATAATATGTCAAAATATAACAACGACATAGGTAAAAGATATTATTTTCATATACAATGTATATATTTAGGGGTACATTTTAAAATTGGTGGTTATCGACAAAAGAAATGTTTTATTGATATATATTTTATGTAAAACTGCTATCACAAAAGGTGGTTGAAATAAAAAAAATATTGTTAAAAAAATAGTACGTGATAACGCTGTACGTCTTTCCGGGATACCGTATTCCGGAATTCGATTCGAAAATTTGAACATCTTCACTATTTCCGGTGCATGTGTGTCGCATAATTTCTTCGAAAACTTAACAGGTATTTAACTTTTTTCTGTGCTTTTTCAATGAGAATATACCCTTCTTCGTATATGACATAAATGCATCCATGAATTCGGTATGAACTAAGCCATTGTCAGCTTAGTGTTTTGTTGATAACTCCATTACATCAGCTGTACATAATCACAACATAGCAATGGTGTAGGAAATGTTACTTCCTTTCTTTTAGCCTAACATCGATACTGTACAGTGATCATGATTATCTGTGATACAAGTGAAGTGCAGCATGCTTATGAGACAACTCCGCACTGATGGATTATTTGTTACTAGAATTTTTACCATAAGATGCTGCTGGTTGGCCGATTTTCTACAGGATATTTTAGTATTCCAACTGCATCAAAAGTATCGGGTTACACTGGAATTGCATCATATTAAGTCAAATGCTAAAATATTCTCGCCTCAGACATATTTGGGTACAGGTAAGTCTGACATATGACACTTTAACATTCACTGACCGAAATATAAAGGTTATAAACTGAATCTGCATTTGGAAAAAAAAAGAATATGTAAATGGAAAGAGAATAGTGTGCTTCCACCGGGGATTGAACCTGCAATCCAATACTACCTAGTCGGCCACTCTACCACTATTCCCTCTAGCGCGACTGCAATCTTATGTACAATTAAAATCTGTCACAGATATGGGAACTCCCAAGACTTTCCAAGATGATCTCTCGAAGCACTTGAGATTGTTCCTGATAAACTTTGATGGAAGAAAAGTACAAAGCTGCTGTTTTTTTTTTAGTTCAAGTGAAAGTTAAATAAATGAGAATAGTGTTGTGGAAACACTGGGACTAGATAGAGGTACAGGTAGAGGTTCATTTCAGAATCTATACAACTGTCCGGACCCCAACTGTCTGATCTATCTTGGAGCTTTTTGCAACCAAACATGATCTCATCAGTTGTATACAGTATATATCAGCCACTATCCAGGAAGATGCTACTTCTATATATAACAGTCTCTGTCAAATCTGCCAGACCCTAGGACATGCCAATAACATTTGGTGCAGTATAAAAACGAAACTACTTAAAAAAACAATTTTAAAAGGGGACAAACAACATGCCTGTAATCCAAAAGGGGTTAAAACATGCCCATGGACGGGCGACAAAGGATTAATATGTACACAAACTGCTGACTAACAAAAGTGGGAACAGCCATGGACTGGGCAATACCAAAAAGACCAAGCAAAAACACTTGTCAGAACCTGATGCCGAAGACCGGAGCGGTAGAAGTCGTTGAAGGTAGTCAGACCTTGCTAAAAGGCAGCAGACACAATTTCTGAAAGGAAGAGCCATCTGAAAACAGATTATAAGGAAATGTAAACAGACGAGTTTAAAGGGTCATCACAGTGAAGTGTATATGTTTTTGTGTCTTTTTTTTCAACTACTACATAAACATATCAAATGAGTCTCCTTCTGGAAAAAAACGATCGGATTTGGCTGATATATGTTCATAAAAATGAATTATTTTAAGATAATTATTGGGATTTCTAACTGTCTGACCAACGTTTATCAAGGATTTCCCTGCTACAATGCAAGCGCATAGCATGCCATTTCATTGTAAACAAAATGACTAGCCGTGGGAGATGTTGGTGAGTGAAAACCGTTACAGCATCAGCTACGAAGAGTTGCCAAATGGTCAAAAGACAGCACAAAGATTACGTTACAGAATCATTATTGCAGGTGGGAAGTATTCAAAAGAGAAAATAACTGCTCTAGCGGTTAATAAAGTGCATGTATTCTTCTGGATAGCCGGTATAAAGCTGAAATGAAATCAACAAAAATTCTGTTTTTGTTCTGAATAAATATCTAAAACTATTAACCTCGCTAGTATCTTTGTCTAAGTTGGAACACAGATGAACTTATTTCGTTATGTTAATGGGCATATATTGGAGAGGGTTTACTTTGTGTTTCTATATACAGTAGTAGTTTATGCGAAAGAAACGGATAAGTGACTGATTTTGTTATGGGGCCCTCCAAGGGATAACTGTTGTGATCTAGGCCACGGCATACTTTGTTCTCCTCTGTCGGTACTCCGGGTCAAATGAGATACGTGCGCTATTAGATTTACATAATTTATAATATTCCCGGGTTCAGTAATGGTATGATGTAATTATATTGCTGAAGTAAACATATTTTTTTTATTTACATGCAAGATTTAAATATGTCAAAATGACAGTTCAGGATGAATAACTGAGGAAGGAGAAACCACTTATAGTAAATAGGATCGTATAACAAATATACTTTTTAAATTGTTTTCACATGCTGTTGACTTCAAATTTATGATCATGCAACAACTTTTTTTTCTATAAATAATTAATTTTCTACTTCAGATAGAATCGGAATCTGCATTGAAAAAGGGAAAAAAAGCCATTTGTCCACGTTGTAAAAATGATGCGTGCTGCCGATGAACTACGGCTTCTGTTTCAGACAAAAAGAACTGATAAAAGAAAAAGTTGTCTCAACATAAAAAAGGGTCCATTTACAAGAATGCTTTAATCTATGTTAAGTATTGAAAACATATGATTATCAAGTATCTCAACACGTTCCATATCTGACACATATCTACATGTACACATAGTGGCTTTGCCAGAAATGTTTATTGTGTGTGATGACTAATATGACTTACTATGTGTTAACGTATGAAGACAGTGAAAGTTGGGAAAGGGAGTATACATTGATATATATAATGCATGGTCTATAAAAAAAAGACATGGAGTTGTACAATGTATAAAACAACAACAACAAATGTTTCTCTTTTTTATATTTGTCAATGCATTGCATATATACACTTTATGAAAGCATTTGGAAAGGGATATTCGTCTTGTGAATATTTCTTTTTACAGAGAAAGGTTTGTCCCATGGTTGAGGGAAGTTGTTCAACCCCATACCCATTTGTACCGGTCAGATTCTGGTAATAGGTATTTCCTGGTGTCTGTAAATAATGCAGAGATGCCAACAAATATTTTTTCATTCAAATTTTAAATATTGGCATGTGTGCAATTAACTTCTGATGATGAATAATTACTGATTCAATAAGTTTCAACACAGCCTTAGAAATCATATTCCTTAGTTTCATAGTGCGGTAAGAAGTTGCAGTTGCCTGACAGGGCCCCCAGATCTCTGGGGGCCCCTTTGGAAACTTTGCATCTCTGTCAGACCACCTGTGTTTACTGCCTCATTTCAAAACCGTCAGGTGACATTCATGGCACTATTTTTAACAGGGCATTCCCAAACAATTCAAGTGGTCAAACTGGGCATATGGAACAGACTATGAATATTGGGATAGCAAGGTAACATAAGTACATAGTGGAATTGCATACATTTACACATACATTCATTAAAAAAATATGGCTCTTCATGTGATGTCTCTTCAATCAAATAACTTTTTCGTCAAATTATAAAATTTGCCATGCATTTGAATGAAATGAGTGAATTAAATTATAAACTGATGCACTATAATTAAAAGTTTAGAGCATGCATGACAAAGGTTGATCTCCTTTTTTTAAAATGTAAGTGTCGGTAAAGCAGATATATGTTCCTCTTGGTGTTATGTTAACTAAGATAAACTTAGTATTCGACAAAGAATCTGAAGGGATCTGTTTCCTTCGAAAATACACAGAACCATCATTTAATAAAAAGTTCAATATTACCACGGGCTTATCCAATTCCATGATATTACTTTTTCTTAATTAACTATATTTTTGGAATAAAGGGAGATAACTCTGTCATGCTTGATTGTATAGAGTTCAAAGACTATTTTTTGGTCAAATTTCCCCCAATGTCTTTAATTCTTTATTGATTGGTTGTGGTTTTATATAACACTATATATGTAGCAGTAGAGTTGCTAGGTTTGGAACATGAAGTGGTTTCTTGTTATGGTGCTACTTAGTAACAATTATTTGGTTATCCCTATATATAGTAGCAGCAATTACAGTGTATTTATAGCGAAGGCAGGCGTGGAATAAGCCGATGGCTAGTGGTTTTCCTGGCGGACCAGTAGGTTTTTCAACAAGCTATCCCGCGGGGCCAGTAGATATTTTGTAAACTTATCGATAATTTCAGCAGATTTGAAAAGCTTTGTATTGAATCCAGAATGTACCACAGAGCTTCTAGACTTCAAAATTTCTCTGGTGGGGAGGTGGGGTCAGAAGAGTTTAGCGCTTGCTCATCTTGCAGCCTGCTTTATCTGGACCAGTGCACTTCATACAGGACCAGTGGATTTTTATTTCAAATGGCCCTTTGGATCAGTAACCAATTGTTTTTGATTCCACCCATGAAAGGATGTCTAGTATATGGTGATATCTTGTAAAAGTAATGATTTTATGGAAGTGTGATTGTTGGTACATAGTTCCTACATAATGTATAATATAATTGGCTAGTTCGATTTCTCCACTTCATTAAATATTTCAATACTAAGTCTACTTTTCTAAATCAAACCTGATTTCTTTATTGTCAATGCAACCCCTTTGTAAAATATTGTGACATCAAGTCAAATTTCTCGCCCATTTGTCTGATTTTTTATTGTTAATTAACATCTAAGTTACTTCTTCTTCATCAGGTAAGCATGCAGGCTTTGAAATGATTGTGGACTGTTAACGACACATGGCTGTTATGGACTGTTAACGACACATGGCTGTGTACCGAGCTTTGTTGTTGTGCAGGTTTTATATGCAATGCATGTGTATTACACGTGGTGATTATACAACACCAGTAGGAAACATATGTTGCAAATACAGTCAAAGCAGCTTCATCCGTTTGAGGAAGATGTTTTGTTTTAAGATAGAAAGGTAACTGATGCCAAAGGTAGGAAGTTTAATATTGTTATACAATATTTCGTAATCAAGGATGTTAATGAAAAATTTCTGTCAGGGCCGTGAGTGTCTAATTAATGGGTCCGGTTGTTAATCCTTCGTTGTGGGTTTTTCCCCCATTGAGATGATGGGACACCTGGGTATAATTGGGACAAGCCGGGCATTAATTTGCTGTTATTGTGTTTTGTCATCAAATTAGAGTAAAACATTAATTCTCTCTATTGTGTTTGTCATCAAATTAATGCCCCGTTACTGGATCAATAATTTGTGAAGTGAACAGAACATGAATTATGATTAAAGGATTGCCGTGCCCGATGAGTGGAGCGCGCCTGGTCGTAATGATAGCTGTCCTCTCGTCCCGTACTGATCTGAGTGAATGTGATCACGGTGCACTGGCCTGTAATGGGTACGTTGGGACGAGGTGCAGCCTCGGCGAATTGAACGTTGGTTAGGTTTGTGAGATGGGGATCGAGAGAGACAGCATGGTACTGGTCAAGATTGTTTAAGCTGATCAGTAAATAATTACAGAACCACAGCTTCTTATGGAAAGACATTGCACATCGCACATGTACATAGTACCCTCCCATGACTGTTTAGTAGCACAATGTCATACAGATCAATGCTCTTGCAGTTTTCATTTCAGACAGAAAACATTCAGTTGTAATTTCTATTATCATCTTTTATTTAAAGCCACCCAATACATGTAAGAATTTTCACTTGAGCAGTCTCTCGGGTCCAACACATTGTCAGAAGTTCACTCATTTTCTAAACAAGCATTTTTTTTTATGAATCTTCATACATGTATGGCAATGAATCATGTATTGTGTACAAGTCCAAGACCAAGGTCATACCAAGTTCAAATAATTCTTACCCTTGTCCGGCAGGTCACGAGCGGCTGAATGTTTTGATGTAAATTCGTAGGTCGATGTATCGTGACTAGACCATGTGTCAAAGTAGGAAATATGTCTTTCAGTTGTAATAAATTAATATGCTCTTTAATCCTAGCTGAGAACTAGGATTTTTGTTCTAAACACAATTTGTAAATAAAAGCAAAACTAAGATTAAAAAAAATGTTGGGTTGGGGATAAAAACTGTTTAATCTGTACAATAGTTAATTATAACCGAAAAAGAAAACTTTTGAAAATTGACCTTTCAGTTAATGTTGTTCAGATGATTTTTGCCTGAAAACCCTGAATTGCAGAATGAAAGGGCAACTAGGAGATAATTAAGTTTCTTTTTGCTTCATTCATCTCTTTGAGCAAAACGATCTTTATTTTTTTTTAACTAAGAGAATTCTATATACAATTATTGGATCTCTATTTGTCCACACAAAATGTACTGTAATGCAGATATATAAAGCAACTCTATTTGTGCTGTAAACATATAATCTAAGTCTCCTTTTAGAACTGATATTGGAAAGATGATGTTTTTTTTTATCTTTTCAATGAACTTTGTATGTTTTGCTATGCATAAAAGGCAAGGAGTAGCTGGAAGCTGAGTAACAAAGAGTGACATTTATCTTCTGAATTCTGGCGGATATATACCATTTTCTTTTGATTGGATTATTTTTGCTATTGTAAAAATAAAATGATAGTGTGGTATACAGAAAGTCTTGTAGGTCAGGCTGTATTGATTTTTACATGTTTCAAATTAACAACAAATCTCTTGTGAATAAAATCTGATAATGGAACTGCTGATTTACATACAATGTATATTCATGTGATTACGTAATATTCTTGTCCATAAAATTTCATTGCTTTTTCATTATTGAAGATTTATGATGAAATGACAAAAGAAAATGATCGTTTAATTTTGCAAGAATGAACTTGATGGCATTCTTGCTGTGTGTTGTGTGATGTAGGCCATTTATTGTGTTTCTGTAAATGATCAGAACTGACAGTTGTATAATGTAAAATACAGATAGAACTATATTGCATGATTCAGATTGAGTGGCGAATTAATAGTCCATAAACAGTACACTGTAAGTCAAGTCACAGTCAGATTGTGGTATTACCTCCATGTTGTCTCGCTCACATCACATAAAACTACCTCAATATGGCCGACCGCATGCAACCTACAAACCACAGAATCCCTGTTTTAATACCACGGAGATCTTCAAAGACAGATCAGATCATCTATTCAAACTTGAGGCCGACTATAGATTCTACACCTGTAAGACAGGTACATGTTGTACTCGTATGCAATGCTAAAAAATAGGACAAATTTAGCCTGAATTTAGTAGTTCATTGAAGATATATATCTAACTTTAAAATGATTTATTGATTTTGACAGAGGACAACAAAGAAACGATGATTTTTGTAAATGTACATGTGTTTTTGTACCCATGCACTTTCAAGGTGGTCACAGAGTTAAAATGTGGTTGACGACTTTCTGAATAACCAAAATGTCTAAGGTTGTGCCTGTAGAATGTAGAAAGTAAGGCTATCTGTAAATAGTTCAAATTAATAACCTTAGCTGACTTTTTAGATGACAGGGATGTCAAATGTATTTCAACCAATTTAAACAATTTCTTCTGATTAAATAAGAGGCATATATTCATATTTGTTGGATAGTGTTGTGATAGGATATCAAGTTTATTCAAATAAATGACCTTGATGTGCAAGCTTACAGGGGTCAATTTTGTTTAAATCTTTAATGAACTTCTAAAGACCCAGAAGAAATAGATTAATATATTTCCTGAAGTAGTAAATGTTACCTTGTTTGCCATTTCATTTGTTTAAATTTGACTTTGAACATTTTGGTTGGTCAGAGATGATCTGAGTTGCAAACAGCGTTTGATAACAGGTGAACAATACAGGCCCATTGGGCCTTAAGTTTATAATCTGTTACAATGAGCTAAATTTGTGCACTTCTCTGTTTTCAGCGGCGATGAAACATCGTAGAGTTGAAATAATTGGTTATGGGAGTGTCAAGATGAGACAAAAAATTCATTGTAACAAATGTAGGTATCTTATGAACCAGAAATGTAATTCATAAACAAAAAGCAGGGGAGGACAACCAAACTAGATTATCACGAAGAAAGAAACCAAGAATCCTGTTTAGAAATTAGTTAGGGGTATACACAGCATAACCGTGCATTTTTTTTTTCTCTCCAACATTTTCTATCTGTTTTAATGTAGTTTCTCATGGAACACCTTCAGTTAGCGGTTGTCAGAATACCATCACCAGGTAGAGTACCATGCTGCCGTTTTCAGTTAAACACATTTCAGTGAGGAGACACTTTAAAATGTCCCTTCAGTACATGACTTCCTTTTCTGTGGACACCATCGTCATATGATCTCGATGGTTCACAAGGTGTCAAACTCCAGTCACTCAATCCATCAGTATTTGTCATTTATCGTGAAGTCGATAAGGTCAGTTTCTAGATATTTTCATGAGTGAAAGATGTTTCAGAAAAGATTTATTGAGATATTTGTGTCAATATGACCTTCAGGTTTTGACATGAAGCTGATGAATATCAAACAGAAAACCTAGTTCTTTCTGACCTTCCAATAGTACAAATAGTTTGTCTGACGTCCACAGGTAAACAGGCTACAAACTTATTTTGAGGTTCACTCTGCGTACAAATTATTTGATAAACTTCAGCTTTAACAGGTTCATACCGGTATTAGTACAGTGTACCTAACTTTGACATTTTACATGAAAAATAAATGAGGTCAAGGTCATAAAAATATAAATAATACAATAAATCCCAGTGATGTCTCGTTGCTGATCATGAGGTAACATTCAATATGTTTTTCCCTGACATGTCCTGATTTACAGGGGGCTGGGACATGTAACGTCAAAACGTTACAGAATTAGGCCACTTCATTAACACAGCTGTGCTTGTGATATGGTGATGTGTCGGGCTACTTTCAATAACAGATCTTGTTGTTATTAATCATTATTATAACTTCATGGCTATTGAAAAAAAACGTCAGTATTAATGTTGTTCAATTTAATAACAATTTACTAACTCAAAGTAACTTACCAAACATATAGTATATATATGAGATTATTTTATTCAGTGTATAGTACCTATTACATATGTACCACTGTAAGTAATGTCCAATCTGTTTGTTTTGAACATAATGTTGAAACTTAAGACAGAAAAGAAATGTATACATTTATTGAACAGTTTAGAATAGTTTTCGGTGGAAGCAGCCCCTGCAGTCAGTTACGCGGTCCAGAGTATTTGTTGTTGTTTTGCTAGTGGATAACATAAGAATGTGACACTGCTTGGTGAGATGACAGAAGAAACAAGGACATCCTATCGAGGCTTTTTTTTAGTGTTTCTGAAGTATGAAAATAAGCACAGATGACATTGTTGCCATATCTATTCTCCAATGACCCCCCCCCCCCCC